>NW_005200211.1:0-2574 GCF_000372725.1 Emiliania huxleyi CCMP1516 | reverse complement strand
CCCTAACCCTAACCCTAACCCTAACCCTAACCCTAACCCTAACCCTAACCCTAACCCTAACCCTAACCCTAACCCTAACCCTAACCCTAACCCTTCACACTGTAGCTTTTGGGGGCGGAAACACGTTTTAATTCACGCGAGGGCGCATGTGAGGCTTCTCGCGCGTATAACCGGTGTTCCCGAGTGTCGGAGACATGTACCCACAAGCCCATAAGCTTGGCTTACCTCGGCTCGTCGAACCGTGGGCGGAACGCCAACCGGCATGGTTTTCCACCGCGCGCGACCCTAATTGTTGCATGCTCAAGCCGACAGCGTCTCTCTGCGCCGTGCATCAGAATGGGATTCTGCTTGCCTCTCGCCTCGCACTGCGCCGTGCTGACGGCGCCAAACTCCTGGGCGATTCCGTCGACTTTGGCCTTCGACGGCGAAGAGGGACGGATTGCGGCGGCGCGCTGAGCCGCGCAGGGGCAAAGGCACCTTGTGATTTTTGGGTCAAAATCGTCCCGATTTCATAATGTTCGTTCGTACGTGCATCCGCGGCGCCCAGCGCGGTGCCAGCGGCTCCCATACCTCTAAGAGGCCACCCACCTCCGTATAGACCCTTATATCCGCGGTTTACGCCCAATAGAGGCAGCTGCAAGAGGGCCCGGACGGGCACTGCGGCACACACTGCTCGCTGCTCGGCCATGCGGTAGCGTCTGGTGATGCCGCCCCTGCGCGGGCGGGGGCGTCTCGCTCGGCAGCAACTGCGCCGCGCAGCGCAGGTTCGAGGGTCGCGGTGGGTGGGTGCACTGGAAGACGTAGCGGTCGAGAAAGCGCTCAGCGACCGCTACGTCTCGAGGATGGAGCCGTCGCGCGGACCCGACCGGCCGACTGGCAGTAGCAGCAGGCGCCGGAGGGCGCGGGAGGCAGCGGCGACACCTCGGGCCAGAAGCGCGAGCCCTAGGCTGGTGAGGGGGCCCGCTCATGCGTAAACGGCTCTGGGACTTAGCTAAATCGCGCATCGAAATCGGGACGATTTTGCCAGGGCACCGTCACAAGGTGAACGCAGAGGCGGGGAGAGATTTGCACCTCAAGGCGCGAACCTACCGCCAGCAGTATGCGGCAGTGCAGCACGCTCTGGGCGAGGCACAGGAGTACCTCGCTAACGACGACGTGTTCACGTCGCGCGGCGACTCGAGTCTCCGCAAGCAGCTCGGGCGTGAGCGGGCGCAAGCGGCGACCAATAAGGCGGCTGTCTCCAACACGCGCGTCGCGTCCATGGTCGCCACGCGCAACTCATGCCCAGACGGCAGTGGCTTCCGAAGAACTTTTTGCGGGTGACGCCGCCAACGGACCCAATTGAAAGTGCGAAGCGAGCACTCGACGGCTCGCAGCCTGTGGACGGAGCACGAACCTCGCACCCTGGTGCGAAATCGGCACCTCGGATCTCCTTTTCACTTTCACACCCGCATTCGAGCCCATGAACCCCAAGCAGCACGATCACGCCTCGCACCGGTGCGGTGGTGCCGGGCGGCTCTAGGGGGTCAGGCTGGCACGCTGGCTGCATGGCACCACCCGTAGCCGATTTGCTGCCCTGGCATCACCCGGAGGGGGGATTGAACATGCTACATGGTAGCCGTGGAGCGCGAAACTCGCCGTACTGAGCCTAGCGCAGCGCGAAACTCGCCGTACTGAGCCTAGCGCAGCAGCGCCGTCTGAGCCTAGCGCAGCGCGAACTCGCTCCTGTTCATAGGTACCCCGCAAACCCTAACCCACACACCTTTCACCGAGCTCTACTCTCTCCTGCCACGCGACTGGCAGCCTCCTCCACCGCCCCGCCCTCGCCAGCCCGCGCCTCACGGCCCGCTCCCGATCCGCCTCCCCCCCCCCGGGCCAAGCGCCTGCCGCGCGGTCAGCTGCTTGTACAGCCCAGTCGCAGCCATCAGCTCCTGGTGCGTTCCGCGCTCGACGATCCGTCCCTTCGACACCACGCAGATGAGCGAGGCGTCTCGGATGGTGGAGAGGCGGTGCGCGATGACCACCGTCGTTCTCGACGCCATCAGCCTGTCGATCGCCTCCTGCACGACAAACTCCGACTCGCTGTCCAGCGCCGAGGTCGCCTCGTCGAGCAGCAGCACCTTTGGATCGACGAGGAGCGCGCGCGCGATGGCGATCCGCTGCTTCTGCCCGCCCGACAGCTGGACGCCCCGCTCGCCAACCATGGTGTCGAACCCGCGCGGGAAGGCGTCCACCGAAGCCTCCGCGTTGGCCGTGCTGGCGGCCGCGCGCACCTCGTCGTCGGCGGCGGCGGGCTTGCCATACGCGATGTTGTCCCGGATCGAGCAAGCGAAGAGGACCGGCTCCTGCGCCACCAGCGCAACCTGCTTCCGCCACCACGAGCCGTGTCTAGCTTCCTGAGGGGCACTGTCGCTTAGGTTGTGTCATTCTCCGGGTGGTTTTCTATCTTCCTCGTCAAGCCCGCCGTGGAATGCTCTCTCTGGTAATATCGCATAGTCTCTCTTACTGTTCCCTTCTCTTGTTCTGTTTAATGGTTGCCGTTAGATGCTCTAGACTTTGATTCCCTTGCTCTCC
>NW_005200212.1:0-2579 GCF_000372725.1 Emiliania huxleyi CCMP1516 | reverse complement strand
GAGACGAGGAGGACGGAGGCGAGGGAAGAGGCAGCGCCACAGTCGACGGAGGCGACAACGATGGAGAAGGGGAGGGAACGACTCAACGCGCACAGAGGATGAGGATATAAACTGGGACGACGCAGCGGAGGGGATAGACGAGGGAATCGAGGGACCGGAGGGCTTTCGCGACAGCGACGATGACGACGAAGGCAGGGGAGGAGACGGAGGGGCGACACGCAGGAGGAGCGAAATCGCTAACGGCCCGAGCAGAGAGAGCGACGGCGGAGCACGAGGGGGCAACGGAAACGCTACCAATGACGCGAACCGAGGCACGGGCGACGGCGGGGACGGGGAGGGCGACAGCGACGTCGATGTTGACGCAACCGTATCGAGAGCGCCACCCAAAAGGAGGCGGACGGCCATGGAGGTCACCGAATGGAAGGCGAACGGCACGATACGAAAAGGCAGGGCGAGGCGGATGGAGAAAGAAGTGCCGAGGAGGCCATGGTGGAGGGGAGGGACGGGAGGACGAAAGATGATGAAGGGCGAGGAGGACGAGCGGCCCGCACAGGCCGCGAGCAGACAGCGCCTGCTGGCCATTTCGAGACATTCGCAAAGAACGCTAGCTACATGGGAGGGCTTCGTGAAGGATGGATTGAAAAACATTCGAACAAAGAAGAGGCGACGGGAGGAACCGGCAGAGGATGCAGTGACGTGACACACACACACACACACACACACACACACACACACACACACACACACACACACACACACACACCGCTCACCCACGCGCAACGGGCCTTGCACTTTGAATGCCGTGGGGCTCCTCTGTCGTTAGACGTGGAGACGCGAGGGTTGCCCCCCCTTGCCCCACCCCACCACCTCGTGTGTGTGTGGAGAAGTTTCCTTACAGTACCTTACCTTACCTCGGCTCGCTAGCTCACGACGCTGGCAATGAGCCGTTCTTTCCCTCGAGGACCGACGACGGCCGATGAGGTCTCAACCCCTTGGAGTGTGAAGGCTTCGTAGCCCCTTGGAGTGTGAAGATCCGCAGAACTGGAGCGAAAAAAAGCAAGCGAGTGGGATGAGACGGAATGTTGACGACGGCGCGAGCGCGCGCGAGGACCGAGGTCGCCTCTCCCCGCACACACTCCCTGGCGCGTCTACTCGCACCCTTCCCCCCTGTCAGGCCGCCTCCTCGCCATCGCTCTGGTCGGAGGCCTGCTCCTTGGTCGGGAGGAAGCTGACGCCCGGGCACACCCTCGCAAAGAGCGCCTGCCGGCCAAGAGGGGACGGGGCGCGAGTCAGCTCCGGGACACGAGGCCGCGCGCGCAGCGGCAATTCCGCGCCTTGGCACGAGCGACAGCATCGTCGCACGTAGTCTCGAGCGACGCCTCGTGGCAGTGGAGCACGTTGTCCGGCGTCTCGCCGAGCCCGCCGCCGCCCTGCGCACTCGTCGCCGCAGTGCGCAACGGGAGCGAGAAGAACGCGCCCCAGCAGACCGACGGCGCTCGCCGCTCACCTCCCTCCCCGCCCCCGGCGCCGCCACCGCCACCGCCACCGCCACCACCGTCTTCGCCCTCGCTCTCGCTCTCGCCCTCGCCCTCGCCGCGCTGAGCCTGCCCGCACGCCGCGCCCCTCTCCGCCAGCGCGCGGAGCCTCGCCAGTGCGGGCTCGAGCACGGCGCGCGGGTCAGAGCCCGAGGCGACTTCTGCCGAGAGGTGGAGGAGGAGGAGCCCCGAGGGGCACGCGCAGCACGTCGCGTCGAGCTGCAGCGCGAAGATGGGCGCACCGCCTGCCGGCGGCAGCAGCGTCGCGAAAGAGAGTTGCTCCTCGGGCGAGCCTGCTGCGGCAGAGGGGGGGAGGCGTTAGCATCCACCTCACAGTACAATGGCGGCGTCGACGGCGGCGCAAGCGGCGGCAGAGCAGATGGTGTGCAAGTGCGGCGGCGGGCAGTTGCGGCGGGCGCGCGAGCCTCCGAGGAGAGGCCCGTCGAGCACCGCCACGCACCGCGCAACCTCGCGGCCCCTCACGCCGCCGCCGGCCCCCTCGCCGGCCTCGGCCGGCAGCGCCGCCTCCGAGCCGAGCACCGCCCACTCGCACCCGATCCGTCGCCCCGCGCCGTCCTACGGCAGGGGGCGGAGGGAGGGCAGGCGTTGGCTGGGTGGCACGGGAGGCCACCGCCTCGCCAGACGAGGGCTGGGGGGAGGGGAGTGGAGGGCGAGTTCTGGCGCCGTGCGCCTCTACGGCCACCGCGCGACCGCCGTCGACGCGGAGGGCGTGCGCACGCTGCGCAAGCATGTAGGTGCCGCCCCACACCGCGCAGAGCCGGCAGAAGGCCTGCGGCAGCTCCGACGCGCCGTAGAGCGGCAGCAGGTACGCGGTGGGCCCGTAGCAGCCGAGGGAGCGGAGGTGGCGGCACACGGCGACAATTGCGTCTCGAGCGGTCCAGGCCGCCCTTCGTCCGCCCTCGGCGGCCGTCCCGCGTTCCTTCGCCACCCTGCTTTGCCCGCCCTGGCGTGGGCCCGCCGCCCGGCGAAAGGGGCCCCTGGTGTGGGGCCACCAATGGGCCGTAAGCCCGGCCCATTTTCCCC
>NW_005200213.1:0-2582 GCF_000372725.1 Emiliania huxleyi CCMP1516 | reverse complement strand
TCGTTTTGAATGGGGCGAGCACGCTCGCGAGTAGCGATCTGTTCACCGACGCCTTTCCGAGGGTTTCCGAAGACAACACGATGCTCTCATTGGCCCTCACCCTTGCGCGAATCCAACTCAAAAAGTGTTGCCAAACTGGTGCTTTTGAGTTCGGGTTATCCCCTTGGAGGAAAAGCCCGACGTTTGCAAAATGTTTGGCGCCTGGATATGTTGCGCTGAACTGTTGTCTTTGGGGCTGGTGCCAGCCATCTTGCTGAAGCAAGTTGGCATGTGCTTGAAGCGCGCTTTGCAAGGTGGTGGTGCCCGTCTTGTGCGGGCCGACATGCAAGAGGCACTTGGGACGCGCAGCAGCACACGTGTCGGTAATCAGTAATACAAGGATCGTCAACGAAGGCACACACGCACGCAATCGTGCTGCTTTTGTAGTGGTTGCGCTCGGCCGGGCTGCCTTAAATTCCATCAGCTGCTGCAAGTGGCGCTCCTAGCCCGACGTACCACTGACATGGGCTCTCGATTGATCTCTCAGTGCCAGCGGATGCACGGCAGCGTCCTGCGTGCCCTACGAGGGCGGCGAGGCACGCGCAGCCGTGCCGCCGCGCACTCGAGCACGCAAAAGCGCGGCCACGAGGCACCCCCGGAACGTGCTTGGACGCACGTCGCGACCTGAGTTCACGGAGAAAATCCGTGAAGACTGGCAGGAGGGGTGAAGACCCTTCATATGGGAGGCGCTCCTCAGTGAGTGCTTGCGGTAAAGTAATAGCCTCACACGAGTTGGGGCCCCTACCCCAATCGTTGACGGCGAAGAACACAACACTAGCACACAGTAATAATAAATATCGGGCAGGAGGCGGCGGTGCAGGTTTAGGCGCCGCCCCCCCGGCCGCTCCAATCGCCGAATACATCGCACACGAACCATCACGCCGAGTCACAGGGCTCACGGGGGTTGCGGTGCGGGCGCACTAGCGCCTCGCTCCCACCCGGCCATCACAAATAGCACGCACGCGGGGTTGGGGAGGGAGAGGGGGGAAGCCGGGAGCGGCGGTTAGGGGAAGGGGAGTCACGCGCAAATCGTTCGGGGCGTCGGCGGCGTCGGCGGCGCGGTGGCGGCGCGCGTGCCCCCTCTCGGCCTCGCCTACCACTCCTCCTCCTTATCCACCTCCTCGTCCACCTCCTCCTCCTCCTCGAAGACGAACTTGGCCATCTCACCCATGCCCTTGGCCATCTCCGAGGCGCCCTTGTGCATCGCCGCCGCCCCCTTGGCCATCTCGGCGTGCACCTCCTTGGCGCCGTTGTGCATATTCTTCATGATGTTTGCGTGGCCGAGCGCGTCGTCGATCATGCGCACGAGGCCGCGGAAGGAGTGCTCCCCCTTCACCCCGCTGCTGTGAGTCCCCTCCAACTCCACATTCGCAAGCTGCCCGCCCGGGATGGCGTCGGGCCCGTAGCAGAGGATCGCCCCAATGGGCAGCGGGATGGGGGTGCCCGACATGCCAACCTCGCCCTCGGGAACCTTGAGCACGGTCGGGCCCACGTGGAGGTCGCCGTGGCAGTGCGACGCCTTCTCGAGGTCGTCGATGTTGAGGGTGAGCGAGCCGTTGACCGTCGAGCGCGCCTTGCCCTTCATCGCACCGACGCCAAACAGGCCGCCCTCGTCAATGTCCATCGACATGGTCATGTTGATTCCGGTGATGTTGAGCATAATCTTGCTCGTCACCCCGTCGCAGGTGGACATCTTCACCTGCGCCACCTTGAGGAGGCTGATCGAGATGTTGGTGATGGCGGTCGTGACGAAAGCAACCGTAACCTTGGCCTTCACGCTACTCCCCAGCTCCGAGTCGGGCACCATCCCCACCACGCCCTGCACAAGCTCGTCGAGCATCCCCTGGGCAATGCCGTTCAGCGGCTTGGGCACGCAGTCAGTCTCGTTGGCGAAGGCGTCCGCGACCGCGGCGTGCATCTCGGCTGCGCCATTGGCCATGTGCGTCAGCAGATCGTGGTGCGCCGAGTCGGCGTCCGACTCGAGGTCAGCTTCGGCCGAGTCGAAGTCGGCTTCAGCCGTGTCGACGTCCTCGTCCCACCGAGAGTCGGCGTCCTCGCGCCACTCAGAGTCAAAGGCACCGCCTTTGTGCTCTTGGCGGTACGCTGGCGGCTCGTGGTGGTACGCCGGCCGCTCATTGCGGTACGCCGGCCGACCGTTGTACGCCGGCTGCTCGTTGTACGCGGCGTTGCCTCTTCCCTCTAGTTCGTTCGCGCGCCACCGAGAGTCGTACGAGCCCGTCATGGCGTGGCGGCCGTCGAAGGCGCTGCTCGAGATGAGCGCAGATAGAGCCAAGGCGCCGAGGAGAACCCCGGCCAGCGCGCCGCGGCGTGGGGCCACGTTTGGCTGTTCGATCATGGCTGCCACTGGGTATGCGCACAACGCGATGCTCTTTTGCCCAACGAACCTTTCTCGTTTCCCGGCGCGAGGGGTTCCCCCCTCCAAGTGCCCCTTGAGCACTTGAGCACTGGATAGGGTCGGTTCCGCGTGGTACGGGACCCCTCGATCGTCTCGCCCTCCCTCGCTGACCTCGGTAGCGCCTGCT
>NW_005200214.1:0-2583 GCF_000372725.1 Emiliania huxleyi CCMP1516 | reverse complement strand
TGTGGTGATGTGGTAGAAGTCTGGAGCAGATTCTCAGGTACGTTTTGGAGCTTTGAGTGGCCGGTTTTGGGCCCTCGGCGAGCATCTAGCCGGCCTCCGAGGGGCGGTGCCGGGCGGTGGTCGAAGCGTCCTAGGAGATGCTAAATGCTCAGCTAAAAGCTCCAAAAGAAGTGCTGCACAGCTCTACTGGCTGAGACATCCAGGCTCAAGCTTGAAATGTCATGTACGTCTCTAGCATGAAGGGTCGTGCGGGTGACAAGGAGATGACGGTGAGGGCCGTCCTCCGGCGCGCGAAGGCATTCGCTCGCTTGGGCGCAGCCGACCTTGCTGAGACGGATATGCATCACTTCAAGAGGTCTGTCGACGTGGACGAGTTGCGGAGTTCACTGGCTCTGCCTCTCTAAAAAGAAACAATAGAGAAAAAAGAAACCGGCGCGCCTGAGGCTGTGACGGTACAGGTCGATGAGCAGCCCGCGAACCAACTCCCAGGCAAGAGCCTCAGGGAAGCGCCGCTCGCGCCTGAACCCGAGCTCTCCAGCGGTCCTCATCGCTGTCGCAGTCCTCATCTGTACCGTCCTTCGCATTTACTGGTTCAGTGACTGGTCTCACTCGTACCTGCTCGCGCTGCACTCTTCAGCTGGCAACCGGCGGAACATGACGGCTGCGTGGAACTCGGAGTGGAAGCGGCACGCGCGACACTTCCCTTCCGCCTTCGAGGCGAGCCAGCGCGTCGGACGCACCGCCGAACTCTTCGCGGCCACGTTCGCAGTCGCTGCGCCACACGTGCGCATGGCACAAAGCGACAACCCTCCTGCGCGTGAAAGGCTGCTGTGACACCCTGCTACTCGCCTAGGCGACCGTGCCGCGGGTCGAGGAGTCGGCCATGGAGTGCTCGAGCTACGCGGGCCCGATGTACTTCCCGTACGGCGGCAAGGCCAAGGTGCAGCGCAGGCCGGTTCGTGCCGCCACCTCAACCTCCTTCAGCCAAAGTGTGGGCAGCATCGCCGGCGGCGGCGGCGGCGGCGGCGGCGGCGGTGGCGGCGGCGGAGGCGACAAGAGAGGGGAGGCGCGGCTGGCGCTTCGCAGCGTGTCACTCCACGACGTGCGTCTGCTCCCGGGCTCCCACTTTGAGCACGCCAGCCGCGTCAACACTGCCTGGCTCCTCGCGCTCGACGTCGACCGGCTGCTCCACTTCTTCCGCGTGACGGCGGGCCTGCCTCCGCTCAAAGCGGCGCCGGCGTACGGCGGCTGGGAGAGCGGCGGCTCGGGCCTACGTGGCGAGTTCGTAGGCCATTACTTGCACGCCGCCTCCGCCGCCGCTGCATCGACGGGGAACGAGACGGAGCGAGCGGCGCTGCTCGCCCGCTGTGGCGCGGTCGTGCGAGGGCTCGCCGAGTGTCAAGCCAAGCTCGGCGCCGGAGGCTACGTCTCCGCCTTCCCCGAGGCCGAGTTTGCTCTCACGGAGGCGGGCAAGCCGCCCGGGCCTTGGGTGCCCTACTACGTCATGCTGTGAACAGCGCCTCTTCACACCGCCAGCTGTGAGCAGGCGGGCAAGCCGCCCGGGCCTTGGGTGCCCTACTACGTCATGCTGTGAACAGCGCCTCTTCACACCGCCAGCTGTGAGCAGGCGGGCAAGCCGCCCGGGCCTTGGGTGCCCTACTACGTCATGCTGTGAACAGCGCCTCTTCACACCGCCAGCTGTGAACAGGCGGGCAAGCCGCCCGGGCCTTGGGTGCCCTACTACGTCATGCTGTGAACAGCGCCTCTTCACACCGCCAGCTGTGAGCAGGCGGGCAAGCCGCCCGGGCCTTGGGTGCCCTACTACGTCATGCTGTGAACAGCGCCTCTTCACACCGCCAGCTGTGAACAGGCGGGCAAGCCGCCCGGGCCTTGGGTGCCCTACTACGTCATGCTGTGAACAGCGCCTCTTCACACCGCCAGCTGTGAGCAGGCGGGCAAGCCGCCCGGGCCATGGGTGCCCTACTACGTCATGCACAAGCTCCTCGCCGGTCTGATTGCGCACCGGCAGTTGTGGCCGAGCACAACGTCGGGCGCTGCGGCCTTGACCGTCGCGCTGCAGCTGGCGTCGCACCTTCGCGGGCGTGCCGATGCGATGTGGTCTGCCCGAGAGTACCCGAGAGTACCCGAGAGTACTCGATATTTCTCGAGATTAGGCGTGTCGACGCGATGTGGTCTGCGGGCGGCCGTGAGCGGTGGGAGGACTTCATCAACCAAGAGGTTGGCGGCATGTCGGAGGCGCTGGGGGACCTCTCTCTTCTCTCGGGCGATCCGGCGTGGGCAAGCCTCGCGGCCAGATTCGAGCGGCCGTGCTTCATTCGCCCGCTCGCCCTCGCAGCCTCCCTCGCCGCGCCGCTCGACGACGCGGCGTCGGCGCCGATGGCGAGCGCGGAGAAGCGCGACGCGCTGCGCGCCGCCGCCGCCGCCGCCGCCGCGGGAGCGATCGAGAAGCTGCACGCGAATGCGCACCTGCCCATGCTGCTCGGTGCGATGGGGCGGTACGAGGCGACATCTCCTGGAGTCCTCTCCCAAGCCCAAAGCCCCTGCCTGGCGCCTCCTCGAACC
>NW_005200215.1:0-2585 GCF_000372725.1 Emiliania huxleyi CCMP1516 | reverse complement strand
TACCTCTTCGACAACGTGCGTCTCCTCAGCAAAATTGCGCACAGGAGGAACCGGCGGCATCGGCGGCGGCGGTATCGGCGGCATCGGCGGCGAGAGAGTTTCTGCCGGCGCGGGGAAATCGGTCCCGCGGTTGTCCCACCAATGCATGGTGCTGTCGGTGCGAGCTCACAAATCACCGGTGCGGCGTGCTTGGAGAGGGAACTACGGCGTGCTGAGACAAAAAGAATTTTCGCGGGTCCGATAGTGTGGCGGCTTGCCGTCCTCCCATCCCTCCCTTGCTCGCTTCCTCCTTTGTTTCTTTTTACTAGGCATGGGACTGCCGGAGGCCTCGGTCTCCCCTCTGCCCGTGCGACTACCGACTTTCGCTAACTCCCTCGGCGTAGATCGTCTCTCGTCGGGGGGGGGGGGGGGTTGTTTGTTGTCTCGTCGGCGCGCTCGAGCACGTTTGGCACCAAGAGGCTTTGATTCTTACGACCCTCACCCGCCGAGGCAGGTGTGCACTCTGCTAGTACTTTTGTTTGTTGTACTTTGCTCTTTGTGTGCTCAACACCACGACTACACTGTGGGGGGTGACCGAGCATGATGTATGATTGTGTGTATGTGCGCGTCTGTGCGTGTGTGGGACAGACGTTGTTGTCCTATGCGCGGGGCTTCCCGCGGGGACCGAAGACGTAACAGCAGCAGCAGCAGCAGCAGCAGCAGCAGCAGGCATGGGCTGGCGCGCACTGGCACTAACACAGGTACACCAGCTCCTCTTGTAGCTCGATCGGTCACACCGCCACCGCCGCCGACGTCTCACAGTGAGATGATGGAGAGGGGGGACGACACTGCTTCGGCAGCGTGCACCTCGATCCTGTACCGTGTTTGTTATGACCCCCCCCCCAATGAACACACCAGTGAGAGGGAGGGCGAGACGATCGAGGGGTCCCGTACCATGCGGAATCGACCCTATCCAGTGCTCAAGTGCTTAAGGTACACCACGGGAGCTACAAAACAATTTCGCGAAGCGCTGGCGCGCACTGGCACGAACACAGCTACACAACGGGAGCCGCCTAAGAGATGAGCGTGTGACGGCTCCCCCGCGAGCGCGCGTGGTTTGTTTTTCCTTTTCGCCACACTCCTCCCTGTGTGGTGGCGGCGTGCCGTCCTCCCATCCCTCCCTTGGGTCCTCTTTCTTTTAGTTTTTGCCGTGCACAGTTCCTTCCTGTGAAGTTTCCCCTCGAGTCCATCAAGCGCGCGCGCGAGGGCGGCGAGGCACTCTTAGGTCTTAGTTCCCCGCGTGTGCCCAGACTGTGTGCGCCCCAGTGGCCGTGCAAAAAAGAATTTCCACCGCCTTACAAAAGAAACAGGGTTTGGAGCCCTACTGGCTCTCCGTTGAATTCATTTTCTACGACGTGTACATGCGCGCCACAGTCCCGTGCCTAGTAAAAAGAAAGAAAAGACAAACCCGAAGCGAGAGGGCGTTGGGAGGACGGTCGACAAAATTCTTTTGGAACAGTCGCTGCTGGTGCGGCCGCCTTCACATAAACGCACAACCCCGCCTCCACAGCCTCCTTGTTATTGAGAAGGAAATACGTCCGATAGCGCTGTGCGCCTGGTTGAGAGGTTGAGATGCTCACATAAACACACAACCCCGGGCCCGAAATCGCACAGAGACAGTCACGCAGAGGGACCCCGAAGGAGGACCACCCCTCATACGAGTATCGCTGTACCGGTACCTAGGTACCTCACTGCGACTCTCCTGTAAGTGCATAAAGAAAGAAAGAAAGAAAACAGACACGCCAAACGAGGGATGGGAC
Source organism: Emiliania huxleyi CCMP1516 (assembly GCF_000372725.1). Taxonomy (NCBI): domain Eukaryota; phylum Haptophyta; order Isochrysidales; family Noelaerhabdaceae; genus Emiliania; species Emiliania huxleyi. The sequence continues at coordinate 786 of NW_005200215.1, read as the reverse complement.
GAGGACAGGGTCCCCACCTGCACGAGCAGGATTTTGGAAGGACGATCAGGGGGACAGGTGGGGATCTCCTGCTCCTGACAAGGGTCACACAGGCTCGCAGCGCGGTGCGCGGTGGACTCCCACATCCACTGGAGGTCTCATCTCAGTCTAGTGTAAGTGCATGCCACCTCGTTGCCTCTCGTCCCTTCCTCGTCGCCTCCTCGACCGCGAGCTCTCCGGAAAGCCTGTCGTGCCGGACGGCACGCCACTCCTGCGCTGCTGCCCACCCTCGCGCACTTCGCCGGTGATTGCGGATGCCGCCTGCGCCGTGCTGGGTTGTGTCCTGCTCGGTTTCAGCGGCGACGGCGAGCGACTAATCTCCTATTCGCATGGCGCCGCCGACGCCGCTTCTGCCACCAAGCACGAGAACCTCACAACATCCGCGGCCGCCATGAGGGACGGCATCTGGGGGCAGGTCTGGGCCTTCCGTCCTGGCCAACCGCTCTCGCTGCTGCTCGAGGCTCCGCTCTTCGTGTCGCGGGCGGGCGCGTCTGAGATGCGCTTCTCCTGCTTCGAGGCGGGAACGGGTGCAGCCCGCCGCATCGGTCACTCGCGCCATTGCGTGAACGGCGCGTCTTCAGCATTGGAATGTGTGAGCATAGGCGCTGCCGCAGCGCTGGTCTTTCACGCCTCCGAGGCGCTGGCCAGCCCGGACGCGACCGAGGCAGAGCTCGGCTCGCGCCGATTTGAGCGCCTCTGTGTGATCCGTGGCACCACTGCTGCTGCTGCTGCTGCTGCTCCCTCGGA
>NW_005200216.1:0-2586 GCF_000372725.1 Emiliania huxleyi CCMP1516 | reverse complement strand
CAGCGAAAAAAAAAGCAAGAGTGGCGGAAAGATAGGCTCCGCCCCGGCCCGCGCGCCGTGCCTGCGAGTCAGGCCCTCAGGCGGTGGGCGTGGCGCATGGTATCTTTTTTCCGTTCTCCTTTCCTCTGGGGCCCAATTGTTTCTTTTTCTCGCGATGTCCGCCCCACTCGCCCGCCTCCTCGACCTCCCCACGGGACCTCGGTGCTCGGTCGCTGGTCGGCTCGAGTCACGACAGGCGCCTGAGCGCTGTACGCCTGAACTTTTGTCGCCGCAATCGCCACCGCCGCCATTTTGACGAGCAGCGCGAGCGCGCTCGTCCGCGGCCAGCCGTCGCGGGCCGGGCCGAGCCCGGCCTCAACCGGCCGCGCCGCCGCAGCAGGCCCGGAGGCCCACACTCTCTCTCTTCTCACAGATGCGAGTGCGCTGCGATAGAAGAAAAAAACAGGGTCGAAACGACAACCGAAGGGAGGACTGTGTAGTGTAATCATGTGTCAAGAGGCTCAGAGCGAGTGCTGCCATGCAGGCCTAGTCTGGCCGATTTTTTTGCGGTATCTTGATGTATCTCTCCATATCTGACCGTATCCCGCCATATCCGGCCATATCCCGCCATATCCCGCCATATCGATATCACCACGCCGCCACGCTCGCAAGGGCCGCCTAAGCGCCTAAGCACCCTAAGCACCCCCCCGCTTAGGCCGCTTAGGCGCTTAGGGTTAGGCGAGTGACGGCCGACTCCGTATCTCATCATATCCGCGTGTATCTCCCGGTATCCCGCCATATCCCGCCATATCCCGCCATATCCCGCCATATCCCGCCGCGGATACCGCGAAAAAAATCGGCCAGCCTAGGCATCCATGCTGCTGCTGCTGCTGCTGCTGCTGCGCTGCTGCTGCTGGCCTGCTGCTGCTGCGTGGCGAGCGCCGTCGCCGAGGCGGGCCTCGGCGGAGAGCGCGACGATGCGGCCTTTTCCGCGACCCGCACGAAGAAGAGGCGCCCTCCGTCCGCCTCGACCTGCCACCGGCTCGCGTCGACCGACCCGGCCGCGGCGTGCCACAGACGTCCCCTACCGGGGCCGCGCACGCGCGCCTGCGGTGCGCGCCACAGGGCGCCAGCCGCCACGCTGCAGGTGCAGCGCTCGGCGCTGCCGGCCCGCCGCGCGCCACCCGGTTGGAGGGCATGTGTTTGAGTATTTTACAACAAGAAAACACGCGCTCTCTCGCCGCACCGTCTCTCGGGTCTCTCCACTCTCGCGCGCTTGCTGGGTTGCTCAGATTGCTCTCACCTCTGGAGTGTGGAGACCTCTCTCGCCGCACCGTGCGGCTCCCGCACACACGCCACGGCTCACGCTCTCCAGTGATAACAGTGGCAGCGGCGCAGCGCGCGCGCGGCGCGCGCGACGGAGGGGCGGAGCAGCGACCGCTGGCGCGGTGTCGCTGCTCCGTCTGTCAGCCAGAGACGCGCGCGCTCTGCCGCTCCACGCCCGGCTGCTCCCTTGCCCCGTCACCCGCCGCGCCCTCGCCCGGCCGCCTCACCGCGCACGGAGCGCTCGGCTGCTCGCCGCCGCCGCCGCGCGTCCCGCGCCGCCACGCTTGCCCCCACCTTGCCTGACGCGCGAGGAGAGGTAGGAGGTGCTTGCCGCGGCCGGCGAGCACTCCCGCGCCTGCGGAGGGGCAAGGCCTGAGGGCGGGCGGGCGGGCGGGCGGGCGCGGGTGGATAAACGCTGCGCCGCCCCCGCACAAGCGACACTGGCCGCGGCTCGCCGCCACGCGCCGGCTCGGAAGAGGGGCTGTCGACGGCACAGCAGCGGCACGCCTCGGCGCTCGAGCCGCCGACAACCCCCCACCTCGACGTGACGGCCGTTCCCAGGGCCGGCCGGTGCGCGCCCGACCCACGCCCCCTCTCGCACCCCCCCGACCCCCCCTGCGCGGCGCAACCGCCCGCTGTGCGCCGGCTCGAGCGCCTATTGCCAAATCGCGACGTTTGAGCGCAGCGCACGCGTCCCACACGTCACGCGCGCGCAGGAGAGCTTGCGGCGGACACGTAGCGTGTACTCGCCGAGGGCATCGCGCCGAAAACCCCGCGCATTCCGCCCCAGCAGAGGCTGCAGCCACTGCATAGCTACACCACTGTAAGAAGAATGCACGGCAAAACTACGAGCATGGTAACGGGGGCTAGTTACGGGCCCTCAAGCTCGTAGGTCCGACCTCGTAGGACCTACGAGCTCGAAGCTGGTAAACTACCCTTGTAACTAGCCTGGTTACGACCCGGCGCAGCAAAATGCGGCTTTAAACAAACGCGAGAGGCTCTTCAAAACCATTCTAAAGCAACAACACACACGGACGAATCAAAAGAGTGCGCTCCTGCGCCTGCCCAACTACGAGCCGTGCTACGAGCTCCTCGTAAACCGGTGGGATGGCCAGCAGCAAAACTGCTCGGCAGGTTAGCGCACAACACATCTCGGCGCATCTCGGTTCATCTCGGTTCATCTCGACTGATCTCGGCTCATCTCGGGCCATCTCGGGCCATCTCAGCTCATCTCGGGCCGCGGCGGCGGGGAGGGCGGCGACGGCGAGGGCGGCGGCAGCC
>NW_005200217.1:0-2590 GCF_000372725.1 Emiliania huxleyi CCMP1516 | reverse complement strand
CGCCACGGCTGCCTGAATAGTAGCGACGGCCGCACCGCGCTGATGCTCGCCGCTGGCAACGGCCACGAGCGGGTGGTCGAGCTGCTGCTGCGGCACGGCGCGGAGATCAACCTGCAGGACACAGCAACGGCTGGACCGCCCTGATGCTCGCCGCCCAGGAAGGCCACGAGCGGGTGGTCGAGCTGCTGATTCGGCACGGCGCGGAGATCAACCTGAATGGTTGGACCGCGCTGTTGGGCGCCGCCATCCAAGGCCACGAGCGGATGGTCGAGCTGCTGCTCCAGCACGGCGCAGAGGTCAACCTGCAGAACAGCGACGGCTTCGCCGCGCTGATGAACGCCGCCTACTACGGCCACGAGCGGGTGGTCGAGCTGTTGATCCGGCGCGGCGCGGACGTCAACCTGCAGAGCAGCGACGGCCGCACCGCCCTGATGCTCGCCGCTGGCAACGGCCACGAGCTGGTGGTCGATCTGCTGCTGCGGCACGGTGCTGAGATCAACCTGCAGAGGAGCGACGGCGGCACCGCGCTGATGGGCGCCGCCCGGGAAGGCCACGAGCGGGTGGTCGAGCTGCTGATTCGGCACGGCGCTGAGGTCAACCTGCAGAACAGCAAAGGCTTCACCGCGCTGACGGCCGCCGCCGGCAAAGGCTACGAGCGGGTGGTCGAGCTGCTGCTGCAGCACGGCGCTGAGGTCAACCTGAAGGACAGCGGCGGCGGCACCGCCCTGATGTGCGCCGCCCGCTACGGCCACGAGCGGGTGGTCGAGCTGCTGCTGCAGCACGGCGCTGAGGTCAACCTGCAGAGCAGCGACGGCAGCACCGCGCTGATGCACGCCGCCTTCTACGGCCACCCCGCCGTCGTGCTCCGCTTGCTTCGGGCTGGCGCAGATGCAAAGGCTCGCTCTCCAGACGGCTGGTCCGCGCTGCAGCTCGCCAAGAAGGAGGCGGCCAAGGTGTTAGCTACTGCCGACGCCGCCAGTGCTCCTGAAGCGGACCACGCCGGGTGTGTGCGCGCTCTCACAGAGCACGCAGCGGCGCTGAGGGAGGCGGAGGCGGCCGAGAAGGCGGCCGAGAAGGCGCTCGAGGTCAAGGGGCGGCGCGAGCAGCGCGAGCGGGAGGAAGCGGCGGCGGCGCAAGAGCGCGAGCAGGCGGCACGACAGCGCGAGGCAGAGCGAGCGGCGGACGAGGCGCGCCGGGCGGCGGGTGCGGCGGCGCTGGAGGAGCAGAGGCGAGCCATTGCGGCGGAGGCGGAGGCGAAGCTGGCCGCTGAGCGCGCGGCAGCAGAGGAGACGCTGCGCGCGAGGGAGGCGGAGAGGCTTGCGGCGGAGGAGGCGCAGCGAGAGGAGCAGCGGGCGGCCGCGGCGGCGCGCAAGGCCGCTCAGGCAGAGGCGAAGCGGCGCGACAAGGAGGCTGCGGACAGGAGGGCGGAGGAGGAGAAGGCGAGGCGGCGCGCAAAGGCGGCGGAGGCATCGGCTGCCAAGAAGGAGGCCAAGGCGAAGAACAATAAGGCCAAGAAGGCGCCGTCTGCTTTCGCGCTCGAGGAGGAGCGGAGGGCGAAGGCTGCGGCAGAGCTTCGCGCACAGGAGGAGAGGGCGGCGCAGCTGGCTGCTGCGCAGGAGGCGGCGAGGCGGGCGGAGCGCGAGGCGGCAGAGCTAGCGGGTGCGGCAGAGCGGGCGGCGCTGCGCGAGGATGCGGAGCTGGCAGAGGCGCTGCGCCGGTCAGAGGTGGATGCGGAGGAGGCGCTGGTGCGCGTCGGGTGTCGAGGTGTGAGGGGGCGGTGAGCAGCGAGTCGACCGGCGGAGGCGGGGACTTGCCGCTGCGTGTCGAGCGGCTGGAGGCGAGCCTCGGCGCGGCGACCGAGGGCAGCCTCGAGGAGCGGGTCGGCGCCATCGAGCGCTTGATCGAGCCAGAGGCGGGAGAGGCGGCGGAGCAGCATCTGCCAGTCACCGAGCCGTTTGCTGCCGTCTCACTAGCCGACGCCGGCCTCGACACGGGGCGGCCGGCTGCCCCCGAGTCCACGATGGGGGGAGAGACCACGTGTATCGTGTGTTTCGCGAGAGCCAAGTCGCATGCTGCGGTTCCGTGCGGGCACTTGTGTGCTTGCGGGCCATGCTCTGAGCTGATGCAAGAGTGCCCTTACTGCCGCGAGCCAGCGATGATGTGGATGGTTCCGCGTCCGGTCTAGATAGATGACTTGCGTTCGAATATGTCAGCGCCTCTCGGAGGGGCTTCATGCGCTCGCGGGGCTGCCCGACGGGGCTGGCCTCGTGCTGATGGACCCAGCCGAGGTGCCCGACCAGTTTGAGGAGCCGCGCCGACGCGCCGCGCGCGACCACCAGCCAGCTTTTCGGCGGGTGTCGAGGACGGTGCGTCGAGAAAGCTGACACTCAAAACAGTTGTCGAGCTTTTTGCCTCTTTTTGAGCGCTGCTGCTGCACACCCAGCCCACCAGTGATTACTAGACCCCACCATATTTACCCCGGTCGCGAGCTTTGACCGCCCACCCCCGGTTGACCGTCACAGGCGCCTGGGTCCTCGGCAGTTTTAGTTGCCTCTAAGTTTGGTTTCCCGGGGGACCCCCCGTTCTCCCC
>NW_005200218.1:182035-187832 GCF_000372725.1 Emiliania huxleyi CCMP1516 | reverse complement strand
CCGCGCCGCCGCCCCGTCGCGAGGCAAGCCGCCGAACCCCCTTCCCCGGGCCCTTGGGACCCCCCCCCCCCGCCCCCCCCCCCCCGCCCCGCAGATCGACCGCGCCGGCCTCGTGCTGATGCGCGAGGGCATGTCCGTCCTCGAGTGGATCGGCGCTAAGATGAACCGCCGCTCCAACGTCCGGGATCAGGACCTCTTCGACCTCGCGCGCTCCTCCAAGGGCAAGCTGCTCCGGAGCGGAGGCCAGCGGTGGAAGCTGCAGCAGCGGCACTCCCCCGGCGTGTGCAAGCGGCTCCACGGCATCGACGAGGTGGCCCTCAAGGACCGCACCTTCACGCAAGACGACGGCAACGAGACCAACGTCTACCAGTACTTTGTCGACAACTACCCGCAGTTCAAACGCGAAATCGACCCAAACAAGCCGGGGATCAAGGTTGGCGAGGCGAAGGGCGACCGCTGCGCGCCCGTGGTCCCGATCGAGCTCCTCACATTCGCCCCGGGGCAGGCGCGCTTGCTTCCCGCCCTCTTGACTCCCGCCCAGGGCCGCGCCCATCCCACTTCTCTGCCAGTCATCCCCGACGCCCGCCTACCTCGCTCCTGCAGCTGGCCACCGAGAAGACGGCGGAGGTGTCGTCGGAGATGATCAAGCACATGGCGGAGGAGCCTGGCTTCCGCTTCCCCGCCATCGAGGACATCGTGAGGGCCGTGTCGCACGGCGAGGGCCCTACCTCCAGCGCCTTTGGCATCGAGATCAACCCGCAGCTGCTCGAGCTCAAGCCCGAGAGCGCGCGGCAGCTCGCGCCCCACTCGCTGCTCTTCAAGACGCGCGGCGGGCAGTCCACGTGCGACGTCTTCGTCGACACAAGGGGCAAGGGCCAAGGCGGCTGGAACCTGAGAGGCGGCAAGGGCGGTGCGCGCGCCCCAACCCACCCGGCCGACCCCGCTCCTCCCCACTCACCCCGCCGTCCACCCCCCTCTGGTTCAGGCGAGATTGAGTTTTGGGAGCCGGCGAGCCTGCCGCGCGACAAGCGGTGGGTGATCGTCCACTTTGGCATCGACCTCATCGGCCTCGAAGCCTTCACCCGCACGTTTGCCCGGATGGCGGCGGGCCGCGGCGCCCCCATCGAGAGCCCGTCCCCGCGCCCCCTCGTCCGCCCTCCAGTGCTCTGGCGTTCTCTTGCTCCGTAGGCATGAAGGGCCTGGAGCCACCACACCGCGACGACGTCTACGACATGAGCCGGTACGAGCAGAACAAGACGCTCGCAGACGAGCTGGATCGGCTGCAGGGCAAGTCGTACCGCGGCGGCATCGGCACAGCGCGCACGAGTCCAGACACACGCGCGCCCAGGGTCGCGTCGCGAGCGCCTGCTCCTCTTGTCTACGTGTAGGCCTCCTCATGGCCATCCTGCCGGGCAAGGAGGCGGAGAACGCGCGCTACCTCTACCCGACGATCAAGCGGTGGGGCAACACCAAGGGCGTGCCCACCCAGTGCATCAACGGTTTGAAGATGGCTCCCCCCTTTGGCAAGGGCGGCGGCAAGGGCGGCAAGGGCGGCGGCAAGGGCGGCGGCAGGGGCCCGAAGGTGCTGGGCACGGACGGGTCGTACTCGGCGGGCATCCTTCTCAAGGCGCGCCCCCGCTGCCCCCTCCCTCCCACACTCAGCCACGCCTCTCCTCTGGCGCCGCCGCCTTCAATTCAACCACCGCCACCTCCCGCGCGCCGCCAGGTCAACCTCAAGCTCGGCGGCGCGAACGGCGTCTCAAAGGCGATGAATCAGAGCAAATCGGTGGTGAGCGCGAAGCCGACGATGGTCGTCGGCCTCGACGTGAACCACGCCGGCCGCGGCAGCACCGCTGACTCCCACCCCGCCATCTGCTACTCCCTCGACCGCCTTTGCTCCAAGTGGGCGACCGAGGTCACCTCGCAGAAGGCCAAGGAGGAGCTGGTGCCGGCGGAGTGGCTCAAGGCGCGGATGGTGCACGCGGCGCAAGAGTTCCAGAAGCGCACCGGCTACACCGTGCGGCGCCTCTTCTTCTACCGCGATGGCTTGGCGCACAACATGTTCAGTGCAGCGGTGGTGCAGGAGGTGGCGGCGATCAAGAGCGCGATGGAGCAACTCGGAGATCGGCCCCGCCGTGCCTCCATACAAGCCCGCGCCCTCCCCGCTCACTGCCCACTCTCGCGCATAGGCATCTGCCCCGAGCTCGTCTACATCGTCGTGCAGAAGCGGACGCGCGCCCGCTTTTGCATGCGGACGCCGGACGGCCGCAGGTACGAGAAGCCGCCGTACGGACTCGTCGTCGACCGCGAGGTGACCGACGCGACGCACCACACGGCGGCGGGCGACTTCTACCTCTCGCCGCACTTTGCGCTCAAGGGCCGCACGCCTCGTCCGCTCCGCCTCTGCCCCGCGCACCTCTCCCCGACTCAACACTTGTACTCCCCCCCGCCGCAGGCACCCCTCGGCCGGCGCACTACCACGTCATCGTCGACGAGGCCAACCTGACGGCCGACCAGGTGCACGACTTCACCTTCGAGCTGTGCCACGTCTACCAGCGCGCTACCAAGGTGGTCTCGTGCCCGGTACACAGCCTGCTGCTCGGCTGCCTCGCCCCCGACGAGCGCTGTCGCGGAGGCCGCCCGTTCGGTCACTGTCTAGGCGCCGGTCTACTACGCCCACCTCGCAGCCTTCCAGGCGCAGTACAACTCGACAAACTGGCGCGACGAGAGCGCCGCGTGGGAGACGGGTGCGCTGTGTCTCCGGCCCTTTGCAAGCCTGGCCACCACCGCCACCGCAGCCATGCTCACTCGCTTCTCTCGGGCGCGCACAGGCTCGGCCGCTTCCGGGGGCTCGAGCGGGTCCTCGGCGACCGTCCTGCTGCCGATGCACAAAGACCACGACGGCAAGCTGTGGCAGGTCTAGGGCACGTGCTCGAATGGCGTGCGCCCGCCGCGGCGTCTCTCTAGCCCGCTGGCGGCACTTGCGGGCGGCGGCGTTCTGGCGCGGGCGGTCAGGGCGAGGTGGCACGCAAGGCTAGGCCTGAGCCGCCCGCGCTCGACGGTTTCCGGATTGTGGGGCCAACACTGCACTAGGGGCATCGCGCGACGCGCTTGGCGGATGATCGAAGCCGAGGAGCGGCCCGTTCGGGTAACGCGCGTCCTCTCTTTAGCTCTTGAGAGGCGCGGTACACGCGGTGGGCCTACCGCACACGCTCGGGGTGATATTGTGTCTTGATGCTTCTTTTTGTCGCGGTTCGGGAGTTTGTTTGGTCGCTTTGTGTTAATTGTGTGTCGTGATTGATGTGTGGTGATTTTTGTGGTACGCAGCTTGCATATAATACTCTAGTCTCTAGCCGTATATAGAGCCACTTTTTGGTCTTTGCACTAAGCTCTCTTGGAGTCGCTTTGGACTTTGCCAAAATTGGGATAATGAATTTCGATGGCGGAGAGGGAGACCGGACCAGTGTGCGACTGCGAACTGCGAGTGCGACGTGCGAGACACGCTGGTCGCTGCAGACAAACAAGAAACATGCCTACGAAGGTGGTACATGTGCCTCATCTCGTCCTCGACACCATCGTCTCGCCGACGCCCGCCGGCCCGGCCGTCACTCCGCTCGCCTCCTCGTCGTCCTCCTCCTCGTCCACCTCGAGCCCCTCCATGCCGAGCAGCGCCCCTCCGGTCTCGCTGGCCGCCGCCTCGAGCTCGGCCGTCGCCGCCATCGCCTCCGCCCACAGCTCAGCCGTCGGCGGCTGGGTCGCCTGTCAGGGGGGGCGAGCCTTGTCAGAGGAAAGCGCGACTGCTCTCGCTTGGGGGCGAGGCGACTGGTCCGCGCGCCCACGGAGGCTCCGAGCCCCCCGCGTCCGCCTCCGCCGCGGCCTCCGCCAGCACCTCCTCGAGGGCGGCGGCGTCGGTCGCCCCGGCGGTGGCGAGCAGCAAGCGGCGCGCCGGCGGCTGCCCGAGCGAGGCGTGCTGCAGCCCTCCCGCCTCGGCGAGGCGGTGCAGCGCCGCGCGGCGCGCACCGTTGAGCGAGGCGGGCAGCAGCAGCAGCGCGCACTCGGAGACGCGCACGCAGCCGAGCAGCAGCGGCGCGTGCTGCGCGAGCACCTGCCGGCCAATCGGGGACAGGGTGGCGGGCAGAGGACGGGGGCCGGCACGGCTCACCGCGCACGAGCGCGCCTCGACATCCTCGTACTCGAAGCCGCGAAGCCGCCAGCCAGCATCGCCGCGGCAGGCGAAGAGCGTGCGGCCAGATCCCACGACGCGGCCAAGCGGCTCAGCGGCGGCGGCGGCGGCCGGAGCGGAGGGTGTGACTCGGGCGGGACCGCGGCGGCGGCGCCGTCGCTGCCGCCGGCCCACCAAACTGCTGCCGCCGCCGCCGCCGCCGCCGCTGCCACCGGCGGCGCCGCTGCTACTGCCGCCGCTGTAGCCACCGCCGCCGCCGCTGCCGTCACCACTGCTGCCGCTGCTGCTGGCCCCCGCCGCAGCCGCCGACGCTGCCGCCGCCGCCGCCGCTGCCGCCGCTGCCGCCGCCGCCGCCGCCGCCGCAGCCCTCGCAGCCGCCGCCTCGCCCGCCGGCCGTGGTGGCGCCTGTCGGCTCGCCCTCCAGCCGGTGAATCCGCACCGCGACATCGCCGTAGAGCGGGTCCGTGTAGCGCGTCCCCTCCTGCGCGCGGGTGCCGGTGTGAGGAGGGCGGGGTGGCGGCGGGAAGGGAGCTGGGACGCGTCTGCCTCCGCAGCGCCGGCAGCCGTCAGCAGCGTCGCCGTCCCGGGGAGCGAGAGCAAAGATCGCTCAAAGGCGTCGCACGCGCGGACGTCTCGCCGCGAGACGCTGAGCAGGATGGTTGGCGCGGGGTCGAGGACGAGGAGCCGGCGCAGCAGCGCGAGCAGCGGCGCCGCGTCCTTTGCCGGGTAAAAGACGTCCGACAGGAGCACGGTCTCGACTCGCTCAGCGCAGACGAGGCCGGCGACCGCCTCGGCGTCCTCAAAGTCGAGCAGCGCGGCCGCGTCGATCGCCGCCGCCTGAAGCCGCTCGACCGCGGCCCGGTTGGAGTCGGTCGCAATCACGTGCGCCGCGCAGAGGTGCCGCGCGCAGAGGAGCGACGGCAGGCCGGTCCCGGCGCCTAGCTCCAGCACACGCCTGCCGGCGACAGCCTCCGGCCGCGCGACCAGGGAGTGGCAGAGGGCCACGGAGGCTGGCCAGACACGGTGGAGGCCGGTGTCGTCAAACGGCTCGCCGGTGAGGCTGCCGTCGTCAAAGAGCAGCGTGTCGTCGCCGAGCGTGACGCGGGCGCTGAGGGTGAATGGGCCGACGCGGATGGCCTCAATCTCTTCTCGAGTGTGTGCGCCGCTCGGCTGTGGAGTCGTGGGCTCGGCGGCGCTGTGCATGTGTTGACCAGCGATGAGCCGGCCCTGCTTGGTCACGAAGTGATCAGTTCTCGAGTAAGCTTTCCTGCTGTGAATGAAGAGGGTAAGCCAAAGTGCGCACAGCTCGAGGGCGAGGCAACCCCACAAACCCAGCGGCGCCGGCCACACCGGTCCACCCTCGAGCTTACTTCCGGCCCTCAGGATGGTCGCATGCGTGCAAGGGGGCCGCCAGAGATCGGTGTATCTAGGCAGAAACGGGTTTCTGCCGGCCCTCTAAAACGATATGGCGTTCACTGCGTGTGTCTCGCGGTGCCGAGGCGCGCTTGCTGGCGTCCCAATGGTAGACAAAGGTCGTCCGCGCCATTTAGCGCGTGTCGCGCATGCCTGGCGGCCTTGGTTTGCGTACTACCCCATAATACTGGATAAGGCTTT
>NW_005200218.1:178445-181935 GCF_000372725.1 Emiliania huxleyi CCMP1516 | reverse complement strand
GGCATCCTCGCGCTGTCGCTTCCGCCGCATCGCATTCGTCTCCTTGCAGCTTGCTGCGCAGCAGGGTGTGGCTGTGGGTGTGGTTCGGGCCCACCTCCGCCACGCTGTCCAGCACGTGGACGGCGCTCGCCATCTCGACCGCGTCGTCCTCCGGCGGAAGCTCCGCATCGCCCGCGGCCGCTTCCCGAGCGCGCTCGTCGCGCATCCGCTCGTGGTGGGCCTGCCGACGCGCCACGCGCCGGCGCCCGTGTGCCTCGCCGCCGCGTCCGGCGACGGCATCGATGCTGTCCAGTCAAAGCCTGACTGAAAATCGCAGCAACGAGCGTGACTCCACGACCGCCGAAAAGTCGAGCGCCCTGCCCCAATCTCGAACAAATCTCGGAGTCCTCTCACATTGTACATACATACATTGCGCAGCGGACCGGAGTAGGACAGGCGGCACGAACATCGGAGCACAAACGCCAGGCTACGACGGGAGGCACGTAGTTAGTAACGCAAGGATGGGGTGTGCGGCATTTCATTCACCTACTACCCCCACCCACCTACCTACCCCCACCAACCCAACAAACGCAATCGCCCTGCGCTCCGCCTCCGCGGCACGCTTGCCCGCCTTCTTCGCCCCGAGGGGCGTGGCCGCGGCAGGCGTCCAAAAAAAGAAACGAAAAAGAATTTTACAACAAAACTCCCTCGCACAAAAAGGAAAAAAGAAATGGGCGAAGCCCGATCGCAGCACTTCGTGTTGGCGAGTCGAGAAATTGAGAGTGTGACTAGGAGGGTCGGACATCAGGCCGTTGGCGGTGGTCTTGGCGATGACTCCGCCCGCCGCCCTCAGGATCGTCTCGAACGAGGCGTTACCTTACGAAGGTCCTCAGCCGTAGTTGTACTGCAGGGCGCCCACAATCGCGATGAGCGCCAGATTCGCGAGAGGCGAGTGCATGAGCTTTGTGTTTGTCTCCGCCCAAGTTTGCGAGGCCAAGTAGAATTTGAAATGACAAGTTGTGGATGCACGCTCTCTCTGGATGCATGTTAGGGTGGTGCATCACTCACCATGGCGCCGCTTCCGCTACGAACTGGCTGGGACGTGTCGCTCCCATGCCGCAATGGATCGCACTCGATCCTCAATTGCTCGGAAACCCCAACTCCCAGCCGGGACGCTGGCTCTGCGACGCTCACCTCAAACTCTTCAAATATGGTCTCGTATCCGACGTGGCCCGATGAGAGCGGCTGTACCAGCTGTGCACGCGATTTCGAGGCCATGCGCGCTTACCTCCGCGCCGTCTATCCAGCGGCGCACTTTGATGATCGTGTGCGGGTGCCGAACAAGTTGCTCACGCGCTTCTTCCGCTCGCGGCACTGGTACTATGCCACCGAGCTGTCGCGATCGATGAGCAATGTGACACAGAGAGCGCTCCTTGGACAGACGATTGTCTCCCAGCCAGGCTTCAAGTGCCTCGCAGTACACTTCGGCGGCATACGAGCTTCGATGCACACGCGGCTCGTACGAAGGTACACGGCGGACGCCACCCACTTTCCGTTCCTGCCATGCACACCCGGCCCCGAGTGCATCGCGCGGCAGGCGAGCTTCCGGTCTGCGTTCAGCGGCCATCGCTTTTTTGAGGTGTGGCACTTTGCGTTCAAGTCAAAGCGCGAGCCGTCCGACCCCCACGCGCTGCGCTGGGCCCACGTGCTCGACGGCGAGAGCCTGTGGTACTGGCACGCACCGGGCTCCGGCGTCTTTTACGATGGTGGCGTCGTCTGCTCGGCGCCGGGCAAGATCCACATGCTCGCGTTGCTGCTTCGCCGCTGGCTCGAGTCGCCTTCGCCCGTGCCGTCGGTTGCAAAGTCGGTTGGTGCGGCGCTTGCGCGGCTGGCGGCAAAGATGGGCGAGCAGGGTAGGGGCGTTGAGGGCGTGCTCGCGAGGGTGAACGCCAGCGCACACGGCGAGCGCGGATGTGCGAGTGCGAAGCTGGAGAACTGCATGTACGACTGGTTCCTGATGGACCGGTGGGATCGGCTGCTGGGCGAGCTCGGGCGCGCTCTCGGCTACGACACGCTCTTCTTCACGGCGAGCACGTGGGGCGTGCAGCAAGCGGTGCCCTTTGGTGAGCTTGTCGACCTGCGCGTCCAGGCGGCGGCGGCGCGGATGGCCAAACGGCACGACCGCGCCGAGGCGCTACTTGAGCTTGCGCGCAGCCGGCTCTCCCTACGCGACCCATTCCAGCAGCGCGGCTCGCGGCGTGGGCATGCGCGCAAAACAACGCTGCCTTGCAACTTCACGCAGGAGCATCCGACCCTCCGGCTGGCGTGCCCTGGCCATGCCTCGTGGGCGGTGCGCGACGAGCCACGGTACGAGCGCAACTGCCGGAGGGTGGGCACGGCAGCGCGGGCGCACGACAGCGCATTCATGACGTGATGCACGTGACATGGTATGTGAGCGCGAGCCGTCCACCACCGTCGGTGATCGTAGTAGCTTAGTGAGCCGGTACGCGCGTACAGTGCGTCTAAGTCGGTCTAAGTCTAAAAGTCACATTGACATTCCGCCCCAGATCTATACAGTATTGATGCAGCTCAGGGACCCGAGGGACCATGTGGAAGACGGCTAGTGCTAGTCCTCGAGGTTCTCGAGGTGGATATCCTTTGGCCGCGTTGGGTAGCGAGGATTGGTGTAACCCGAGCCACGGAGGCGTGTTTTCTGACGGCCGACCGTCAGTGCACGGAGTTGCCCCTTCTCCGACTGCCCCGGCTAGTTCACGGGTTTCGCGGGTGTGACCCCATGCGTCAAACCCGAGACCTAGCGCGGGTGGGTTGGAGGGGCCTCGGAAAGGCGCGCAAGCACGCCCTACGTCTTCCCCTCCTCCCCATCGGGCCGCATGAGCGGCCACGCCTCGCAGATTCGTTTCCGCGCCTGGGTCAGGCGCGCGGGGCATCCCCCGGGTCGCTCGACCAGCGATCCGAAGAGTGGCCGCTATGCGAAGGAAAGAGCGGGGCCCTCGACGCCTCAGTCCGGCCCTCCGAGGGGGGAAGGGAAGTGCGGGGTCCCCACGGGCGCCTCAGTTCGGCCCTCCCGAGGGGGGGAGGGGAGCAAGGGGGTGGGGGGATCAGGGTGGTGGGGAGGGGTCTCGGTTTCATGTGGCTATTACTTGCCTTTCGGGGAGGGGCCTCAGGACGGCGAGCGCAGTGGCGCCCGCACGACGTCTTCCCCTCCTCCCCAGAGGCAGCGAGTAGGCAGCGAGAGGAGGTCTCGAGCGCCTATATGAAGGTATGTGAGATGGTGATGGGAATGGGTGGTCGGGCGGGCGGGCGGGCGGGCGGGCGGGCAAGCAAGCGGGGAGCGGCGGGCGGGCGGGGCGGAGCGGGCGGGCAGGGTTATCGGGGGGAATCGGGGAATCGTGTCCACAATCAGCGGCAGCGGAGCAGCAGCCGCAGCAGCGGCTGCTGCAACAGCAAGCAGCAGCCAGATTGCTGCCGTTGTCTGCGCCGGGATCCGCCG
>NW_005200218.1:177047-178345 GCF_000372725.1 Emiliania huxleyi CCMP1516 | reverse complement strand
AGACGCTGAGCCAGATCAAGAGAGATTTCCCGACGACGCGCGCCCGCTGGCAGTTCTTTCCTTCGGTGTTTTGGCTGACAGGATCGAGCGACGCTGCTCTGCTGCTGGTGCCGCTGGTCGGCGCTGCCACCGCTCTGGCCAGCGCCGCCGCCTGTCTGATCGGCGTCGCCGGAGTGTTGCCATGCGCTCGCGTGGCGTGCTGGGCCATCTTGCGAAGCCTCGACCTGCCCGTCGGGCTGCTCTATCCGTGGGACGCGCTGCTGCTGGAGGCGGCCGCTTTCCACACCTTGCTGCCGTCGACGCCCGGCGTGCCGCCGCACCCGTGGGTCGCGGCGTCCTTCCGCTGGCTGCTCGCGCGCGTCATGCTTGGCTTCGGCAAAAAGAAGTTCCTCGGCACCGACGCCTCGCACTCGTGCTACATCAAGAACTTCCTCATCGCGCAGCCGCTCCCGTCGCCACTCGGCTGGCTCGCGTGCCGGCTGCCGCTCGGCCTCTTCCAGGCGGCCCTCGCGGTGATGTTCCTCGTGGAGTGCGTCGCGCCCGTCATCCTGCTCTGCGCGGGCGGCGCCGCGCGCGCAGGCGCCGCCCTCAGCATCGCCGCCCTCATGGTCGGCATCCAGGTCGGCGGGAACTTTGGCTACTTCAATGTGCTCACCGCGGTGCTGTGCCTCAGCGGCCTCGACACTTCCGCGAGCGCCCTCGACCCGCTGCCGCCGCTCTCAGTCTCGGAGGGCCTGCTGCGCGCGCTGCTGGGCGCCCACTTCGCGCTATCGTGCCTCTTCCTCCTCTTCGACTCGTGGTGCAGCACCGCGTGGCCCTACTGGCCTCAGCTCGCCCTCGCGCGGAAGCCGTGGGTGCAGGCCCTCGTCACGTCGTGCCGCCTCGTCGCCGACCAGCGGCTGCTGCACGCCTACGGTGTCTTCCCGCCCAACTCGAACCCGCCGGTCCGCATGGCCGCCGTCTTCGAGGGCCGCGCCGCTGGCGAGTCCGCGTGGCGCCGCTACGAGTGGCGCTATCTGCCCTCCTCGCCGCGCAGCGCGCCGCGCTTCGTCGCGCCGCACCACCCGCGCCTCGACCATTCGATCTTCTACGTGAGCCTCGGCGTGGGCCCCGACACCCTCCTCGCTAGCATCAACAGCCCGCGGCCGTACAGCTTCGCCAAGGACTCGCTCGTGCACCGCATCGCCCACCTCCTCCTCGACGGCAACACGCCCGCCGCGCGGCGCATCTTCCGCAACGAGCCCTTCCCGTCCTCAGCCGCACCGCCCGACCAGGTGCGCGTCCTGCTGCTCGCGCTC
>NW_005200218.1:175754-176947 GCF_000372725.1 Emiliania huxleyi CCMP1516 | reverse complement strand
TGGGGAGGGGTCTCGGTTTCATGTGGCTATTACTTGCCTTTCGGGGAGGGGCCTCAGGACGGCGAGCGCAGTGGCGCCCGCACGACGTCTTCCCCTCCTCCCCAGAGGCAGCGAGTAGGCAGCGAGAGGAGGTCTCGAGCGCCTATATGAAGGTATGTGAGATGGTGATGGGAATGGGTGGTCGGGCGGGCGGGCGGGCGGGCGGGCGGGCAAGCAAGCGGGGAGCGGCGGGCGGGCGGGGCGGAGCGGGCGGGCAGGGTTATCGGGGGAATCGGGGAATCGTGTCCACAATCAGCGGCAGCGGAGCAGCAGCCGCAGCAGCAGCTGCTGCAGCAGCAAGCAGCAGCCAGATTGCTGCCGTTGTCTGCGCCGCGATCCGCCGCCGCGCCGCCGCGCCGCCGCCGCCTGCGCTCGCCGCCGCCTCGTAGACGACTCCTCTCGCGCTCGGAGAGCCGCGCAGCGGGCCGCGAGGTTGTGGTCAGAGAGCAGCAGGGTTGAGATCCACAAAATCGGCCAAATTTGAGGTTGCTCGAGAGAGCCTGGAAATGGTCCCGCGCCGTTGCCCCGGTGCCGGCGCATCACGTCTCAGCCGCGATGGGCCGGTTCCGCCGCGCAGTCGAGCAGCAGGAGCTCGGAGGCAACTTTGTCGACAAACTGGTCGAGCCAAAAATCGGCGAAGAAGCGGCACTGGCGGCACGCCGGGACGAATCCGGACTGATCACATTGTTCGGCACCGCGGCGGCGAGCCGCCGCGAGCCCACAGGAGAGCTGGGCGCCGCGGCACCAGACCGCGCCGCCAGCGAGGCGAGAGCACCAGCCGACCGGCCGTGACATGGCAGTTAGACGGCGGGATTTTTTCTGTCAGCTCAGTGCTAGTCCCCCATCGGGAGGACGACCCCGGCTAGTCGCCGACCACACCCACAAAGAACCCTGCACAAAGATCGCAAGGGCGGGGGCCTGTTCCTTTTTACCCATCTCACAGTAGAGAGGTGTCAAAAAAAAATAGAATATTGAGTATACTGAGCGAGGGGACAGCAGGGGCGAGCCGATCCGGGGGCACGCGGAGGGCGCGCGCGCCCGAAATGCAGGACTTCGGCATCTTCCAAACCGGGACCTGGGCAGGGAAGCGCCGGGAAACCGGCCGAAATTCGCACAATGTCTGGTCCGACCGCCCCCGCACATGACGCCCACCG
>NW_005200218.1:173596-174969 GCF_000372725.1 Emiliania huxleyi CCMP1516 | reverse complement strand
CGGCTCCTTGGCCTTGGAGTCGACCAGCAGCTTGCCCGCGGTCAGCCCGTCGCCGTCGACCCGCTGCGCCGTCGACGCGAGCAGGTCCGGCCGCGAGCGCAGGATGCCGATCTTGCACATCGCGCGGTCGAGTGCCGCGAGGGCGAGGTCGAGGTCCTTGCAGCCCTGCCGCTCCTTGTCCTTGAGAAGGCACGCGTGGTACATCCGCGAGGCGTCCTTGACCACAAAGGAGGGCAAGCCGCCGAGCCGCCGCGACATCTCGGCGTACCATTTCTGGATGCGCGTCGGCGACTTCTTTGCCGCCTGCCGGGCTGGGGCGGGGCGATACGGCATGACCATGCCGCAGCGGCAGGTCGCCTTGCCAAGCTCGGGGTCGAGGTCGAAGTCGCTCTTCGCGCCGCAGTCCGAGCACGGCGGCAGGGAGGGCGCGGCGGCTCGCGCCGGCGGCATTGCACGCTTGCGCAGACGGGCTCTCGGAAAGCGGGCTCTCGGAAAGCGGCGCCGCCGCACCTGCGGCCCGTCGTCGCGGGTGAGCGAGAGGAGCGTTTGTGGGCCCCTAGCCCTCCCAGCCGGAACGCGTGCGGGAGTGCGCTGCGATGGAGGCTTAGGCCGTGCGCGCAGCAGGCCGGCGGCGGCCGAGGGTCGAGGGGGCGGCCGACCGCGCCAAGCACGGAAGGCACTCGCGGCGAGCCGCGAGGGGGAAACGCGCGCCTGAGGAGGAGCGCCACGCCCCCCGCGCTCTGCAGCCAATCCACTCCTCGTTGCAAGAGAATTCGCGCGCCCCGCGGGGGATATCCCGTACACTAGTGTGGGACCTGCGGCGGTACCCGTCTCTGTTGTTCGGGCAGTGAGAGACGCAGGATCTGCACGCCAAAGTGGGCCACTCATTTGCATTTTGGTTTTGGGTTGTCGGAGATCATCCATCAGCACTCATGTCTCATCAGTCAGTCACGTCAGTCAAAGCAGTTCGTGGCACTCATCAGTCAGTCACGTCAGTCAAAGCAGTTCGTGGCACTCATCAGTCAGTCACGTCAGTCAAAGCAGTTCGTGGCACTCATCAGTCAGTCACGTCAGTCAAAGCAGTTCGTGGCACTCATCAGTCAGTCACGTCAGTCAAAGCAGTTCGTGGCACTCATCAGTCAGTCACGTCAGTCAAAGCAGTCGTGGCACGTGGAGCAGTCGCTGCATGCAACGGCGCCGCCACACGCTCCGGACGACCCCGACAACCGACACACCACGCACAATGGGAGGCTATCGCGCACGATCGGGCATCGCGCCGCACACAACTCGCCGCACAGATGGAGGGGGAGGCAGAATCCCACACACACCGGAGCAGCACAGACACCTTACACGTCAGCGCTCGCTCGATGTGG
>NW_005200218.1:167641-173496 GCF_000372725.1 Emiliania huxleyi CCMP1516 | reverse complement strand
GAGCGGGAGTTCAACGAGTGGTTCCGCAACCTGTGAAGGTCTTCAGTGACCACTCACAAGCTGTTCCAAAGCCTGACAGAAATGTACTGTCAAAACTTTGTTCAAACAAAAGTCCTGGCCCGCGGCCCCCACACCCACAATGACTATCAATCCAGGCTGCGGGTGAAGGGCAAAACCGCGCCGCTGCAGAACGGTTTTTGCAAAACCGCGCCGCAGCGGTACGAAACTGCGCAGATGCAGTCCAGGGGTGGTAAGGACACTATGTGTGTGTGTGTGGCCGTCGACTAGACGGCTGCGCGGTCGTCGGTCTTCAACAGCCCCCCATCCTCGCATCGGGTAGCGAGGCTGAGGATCTGAAGAAGCTAGACGACTCCTACATCTCCTACTATCGCGCGCACAATTGCGCAGCCTCCTCAAGGGCGGAGGACGAACATACAAGTGACTCGGGGAGCTCCAGGAGCGCCCATACTGCCGGTTGTCGACTACATTTGATGAAGGGGAAGTCGGCGTTTCCCCTCTGTGCCGTCCTAGGCGGTGTCGTTCATGATCTCCTTGCGGAACGACTCGAACTCCTTGCGCGGGAGCGGCTTGGTGAAGAAGTCGGCGAAGTTCTTGAGGCTCTCGACGTACTCGACCTTGACCTCCCCGGACTCGACGAGCTCGCGAATCTTGAGCTCCTTGCGCAGGATGTGCTTCGTCTTGTCGTGCATGACCGGGTCCTCGGCGACGCGCAGCGCGGCCGTGTTGTCGATCTTGATGATGGTCGGGCCCTTGGGCTTGTAGCCGAGCGACGCGAGGAGCGAGCGCAGGTGGACCGCCTCGCAAGCCGCCAGCGTGCCGGCAGAGATCTCGGCCTCGAATGTCGAGAGGGAGATGTGACCCTGCTTCTTGGAGAAGTACGAGATGATCGCGGTGCCGATCTTGAAGGCGCAGCCGGAGGTGCTCTGGCGGGTGCACCAGTTCGCGTCGGAGCAGCCGAAGAGCTTGGGGTCGGCGACGCGCTCGTAGTGGAGGCCGAGGTCCTGCGTGCCGATGAGGTAGATGAGGCAGCGCTCGGCGGCGGCCTCGATGTTCGCGTCGGGCCAAGCCATGCAGCGCGCCAGCTGCGAGACGGTGTACTGGATGTCGGGGCGCGCGTTGGTGGCGAACATGAGGCTGCCGATGAGGCACTGGCAGCGCTGGAGGAGCTGCGGGTCGGGCGCGGTCTTCTTCTCGGCTGCGCTGATGACGATGGACGGGAGGTCCTTGTCCGCGGGCACCTTGTAGCCCGCGTGCGTGACGCCTGACGGGAAGAAGCGCGCGCGCAGCGTGTCGATGTACTTGCTGGCAGACAGCTTGAAACCGGTCTGCGTCTTGGTGATGTTGAGCCCGAGGAACTCGTGCACCTTTCCCTCGTGGACCTTGAGCGGCTTGCCGACGTGCTTGTTGAAGTGCTCGATGTACTCGTGCGCGAGCGCCCTGCCAGCGGTGGTCCCGGAGTGGAAGATGCCGAAGTCGTCCACGTAGATGACGACGATGAGTTTCGTGCTGTTGCGGGTGAGGACGAAGCAGCTCGGGTCCGCCTCGGACTGAACGAGCCCAGGAAACGCCTTGTTGATGGACTTGACGTGGTTCCACCAAGCGTTACCTGCGGATGGTGCGCCGTAGAGGTTGCCGACCTCGCACACCATGTCCTTCTCCTCGCCGGTGATGGGGTCGATGTAGCAGTACTCGGGCTTGCCCTTGAGCCCCTTCGGCATCTCGCAGTACCAGGTCTCGCCCTCCCCGCGCTCCGCCCAGGTGTACGCCATGGGCTGGTCGCACGTGATGAGTTCCATGTCCTCCTGCGCGGCCACGTTGAGCACGGTGCGGGTCGTGCCGTAGCGGACGACGCTCGCGAAGGTCTTGGTGAAGTCGACGCCGGGCCGCATCAGGTTGCCCATGACACAGCCGCGCCACTTGCACCGGCCGTCGGACTTCCGGGAGGCGATCTCCTTCAGCGGGAGGACGCGCACCTTGGCGGGGCGGCGCATGGGCTTGAGCGTGCCGTTCTGGATGAGGCCGAGGAACTCGGTGTCATACGCCTTGTACCACGCGTCGCGCAGCTTGGGGTCGCGGATGTTGGCGATGTCCTTGTAGTGCTTGGGCACGATGTTGTCCGGCATGGGCATGATCTGGCCGTCCACGCTCGACATGTACGCGACGCACTGGTCCGTGGTGTTGCGGTAGACCGACGACGATGGGGATGCGGCCGCCGCAGCCGCCCAGATGCCGAAGGGCGTGGCATTGGCGGCGAGGCGGGCGTTGAGCATGTTGTTGTACTCGCCCGTCGAGACGCCGCCGCGGCTGCGGGTGGTGCGCGGCGCAGGCGCACCCGCTGCGGGCGGGTTGACGTTGCCGTCGTTGGCCGGGTCTGGCATGATCACCACCTCCTCGTCGAGGGTCAGCCCCCCGGCGTGGTTGTCGGTGGTGGGGAGGAAGACGGAGTCGCCGCGGGTCACGTTGTTGTCGAGCGTAGCCTTGTCCGACTCGTCGGGCGTCTCGTCCGCGGTCACAGGCTCCGGCCACGCGCCCTCGATGTCCGTCGGGGTGAGGTCGGAGGTAGGAGCACGGTACTCGATGCCGTTCCAGAGCTCGTTGACGCAGAAGGTCGCCTGCGTGGTGGTGCCGATGTGCCCCTTGCGCGGACCCTCGGTGATGACGTACTTCCAGCCGGGCGAAGTGCGCGAGATGCCGAGGAAGGCCGCCATCTCGCCCGTGGGTGAGACACCGTTCGCCACAAGGTGGGGGGGCGACTTGACGATCATCTTGCACGCCCACGGGTAGAACATGTTCATCTTGGGGCGCTGCCCGGTCTTGAGCTCGTATGCTGACTTGCCGGTGTCGCGCACGGCGAAGGTGGCGTTGGCGATGGTGGCCGCGTACACCCAGGCGTAGCCCCAGTACTGGTAGAGCTGGGCGGCGCCATGCCCCCCTGCGCGTGCCATCATCTCCCGCACGATCCTGCCGCAGGTAGCGTTCGCACGCTCGCACGCCCCATTCTGCCACGGCTCGTAGGGGCAGCTGTTGCGGAGGGTGATGCCGTACTTGAGGCAGAGCTCGCGCACGGCGCTGGAGTTGAGGACGACCTCGTTGTCGCAGAACGCAACTCCTCCGCGGAACGTGTGGCCGTCCTTTCCCTCGTTCTCGGCGAAGTACTTGCGCAGGTAGGCAGGCGTCTGGCCCTTGGTCTGCAGGATGTACGGCGTGATGGTGCTGGTGTGCTCGTCGACGACCATGAGTGCGTAGCGGTGCCCATCGACGCCTACCACACCCTTGGGCGACCAGAGGTCGTAGTGCGACGAGCCCCCGAAGCGAGTGGCCAGTGGCCGGCCGGTGCTGCGCCGCGCGTGGTACTTGGCGTTCGCCTGCAGCGCGGCGTCGTCGAGGCCCTCGTTGCGGTCCATCTTGGAGAGGTCTGGCACGCCGTCCGCGATCTTGCTGAGGTCCTTTAGCGCGTCGCCGGAGATGCACAGGGCGTGCCGCCAGAAGGTGCCATCCGTCGGGCGCCGCCCCGGCTTGCCGCGCACGATGGCCTTGGCGGCGTTGGCGCCGACGGATGCGCCAAGCGGCATCAGGTGGATGTTGAAGTCCTCCCCGAAGTAGATGGTCTGCCCGGAGGGGTAGTTGAAGCGTGGTGGGCAGAGGTCGAAGCGGACCACGATGTTCTGCGCCTTGCACTCCTTGACGCTGACGAGAGGCATGGCGAGTCCGGGCGCGTACAGCGCGTTCACCCACTCGGTGTTCACAACCTTGGTGTCCTGCGGCTTGGTCGGGTCAGCCAGCGCGAAGGCGTACGCGGTGCCGACGCCCTTCGCCTTGAGGTAGTCGTTGTTTGCGCAGCGGATGTAGATGGGCTTCTCGGGCTCGCGCCACCCGTGAGGGAAGAAGTCGGGCGTCGGGAACATGTTCATGCCCGCCTTGGAGTCGACGCCAGCGGCATACGATCCCGGCATGTTCACACCGGCGGTCGTGTCGTACGCGTCGACGACCTTGACATGCCCGACAAGCGCGTGTGCCTGCATCGCGTCCATGCGCGCCACGTACATGGCGAGCATGATGCACGTGTACGAGAGGACGAGCGGGACCGTCTTGGGCACGTCGATGTCATTCACCGCGCGGAACATGTCGCCCGCGACCTTGCGGTAGATCGGCTGGAGCGGGTCCTCCTCGATGGCGTACTCTGCTCCGCCACCTGAGCCAGTCGCCGGCCCGGTGGACAGCTCGAGGGGTAGTGCGGTGACGGACTCGACCATCACGCCCATGTTCGAGGGCTCGTCCACGGCGTCGGCCACAGGCGTGCCGATCGAGGCAGGCGAGCCCATGTAGACCGGGATGAGGCACGCGAGCAGGACGAGTAGGATGGAAGCGCCGATGTACGGGCGAGGCAGCGCGGTGACGAACGAGGTGAACTTGACCCACAGCCCGCCGCGCGCCCGTGCCTCCGCCGCATTGCGCGCCGCCGTCTTGGCCTTGAGGATGGCGGGCGTGTCGGTGGGGTTGGAGTCGGGGAAGGTGTCCTCGACCTGGTCGGTGTCGACGCCAGCGACAAAGCCGCCGACGATGCCGTCCGGGTCGAACGTGCGGGTGACAGAGTCGGCCAGCGCCGCCCGCACCTCCTCGTGGTCGGTCGCGGTGGAGTCCGACTTCTTGAAGGGGTCGTGCGGGAGGGTGCGGCCGGGGGACTTGGCGCACACCTTCTTGTACGAGGACTGGGCCATGCGCACCTTCGTCTCGTGGTCGATGCGGTCGGGGAGTTCCTCGAGCACCTTGGCGACAGGGACCCCCTTGCAGATGAGGTCGCCGATGCACTTGCCACCGTGCAACCCATTGCAGTGGGGGCACGGCTTGCGCCCAGCGGCTGCGCGGCCGCCGCGGTCCCCGCCGCCCTTGTCGGACTTGATCTGCGCCTGGAGAGCGGCGACCTGGGACTCGGCGGCCGCGAGCTTCTCCTTGAGCACGCCTTGCGAGGCAATCTCCGCCTCGAACGCCGCCTGCGCAGCCGCCTTGGCCTCGTTGGCGCGGTCCGCGTTGTCTTGGTCGAGGATGCCCTGCATCGCGAGCGTGGACGCCTTGAGGCCGTACGTCTTGCCCGATTGCGCGGCGAGTTGGCGCTGCATGCCGATCTGCACGCGCATGTTTGCGCCGAGCGTGGCCCCCTTGGCGGCGATCGCGTCGAGGATGTATTCCTCGATCACCTCGTCGGGGAGGTGCCACTGGGAGCCCTTGAGGAACTTGTTCGCCAGCTCGATGCCCGTCTTGAACTTGGCGAGGCTCGCGGACGTGAGGTCCTTGAGAGCGTCGGGGGAGTACGCCTTCTCGAGATCCGCGCGCAGCGCCTTCGTGCGCACGTTCTTGGAGTTCGTGTCCTCCGACTCGATGAGCGACTTGATCGCCGCGATGCCCTTCTTGATGTCGTCGTAGTGGTCGGCGTCCTCGTCCGCCAACATCTCGGCCAGCGTGTCGTCGTCCTTGACGGCGTTCTGCAGCGCACCGTAGAGTTGGCGCGACAGAGTCACCGCCAGGTCCCCGAAGTACTTGTCGATGATGGCCGGGATGAGGCCGTCCGCAGTGCCGATGTTCTTGTAGCGCACGTGCAGCGCGACCGCTTCCGGCCTCGGCGCTCCGAGGCCGGGCGGGATGGTGCCCACCTCGATGATGTCGAGGAGGTACTTGTGTTTGCTTCCCCGCGGTCCGCAAGTTGCCGGAAACCCCTCTTTTGAACTCCCCGCTCCGGAGACTTTGTTTTGGTAGGCCGGAAATTCCCCAGCTTTGCCCGTCCAACAAAATTGTTGGTCCTAATGGTCCCCGGGGGATCGTTTGGCCCCCCCCCCCCC
>NW_005200218.1:157636-167541 GCF_000372725.1 Emiliania huxleyi CCMP1516 | reverse complement strand
CCTCCCCGTCATCGTCATCAGCGCAGCCGAGAAGAAGACCGCGCCCGACCCGCAGCTCCTCCAGCGCTGCCAGTGCCTCATCGGCAGCCTCATGTTCGCCACCAACGCGCGCCCCGACATCCAGTACACCGTCTCGCAGCTGGCGCGCTGCATGGCTTGGCCCGACGCGAACATCGAGGCCGCCGCCGAGCGCTGCCTCATCTACCTCATCGGCACGCAGGACCTCGGCCTCCACTACGAGCGCGTCGCCGACCCCAAGCTCTTCGGCTGCTCCGACGCGAACTGGTGCACCCGCCAGAGCACCTCCGGCTGCGCCTTCAAGATCGGCACCGCGATCATCTCGTACTTCTCCAAGAAGCAGGGTCACATCTCCCTCTCGACATTCGAGGCCGAGATCTCTGCCGGCACGCTGGCGGCTTGCGAGGCGGTCCACCTGCGCTCGCTCCTCGCGTCGCTCGGCTACAAGCCCAAGGGCCCGACCATCATCAAGATCGACAACACGGCCGCGCTGCGCGTCGCCGAGGACCCGGTCATGCACGACAAGACGAAGCACATCCTGCGCAAGGAGCTCAAGATTCGCGAGCTCGTCGAGTCCGGGGAGGTCAAGGTCGAGTACGTCGAGAGCCTCAAGAACTTCGCCGACTTCTTCACCAAGCCGCTCCCGCGCAAGGAGTTCGTGTGAAGGTCTTCAGTGACCACTCACAAGCTGTTCCAAGGCCCGACAGAAATGTACTGTCAAAACTTTGTTCAAACAAAAGTCCTGGCCCGCGGCCCCCACACCCACAATGACTATCAATCCAGGCTGCGGGTGAAGGGCAAAACCGCGCCGCTGCAGAACGGTTTTTGCAAAACCGCGCCGCAGCGGTACGAAACTGCGCAGATGCAGTCCAGGGGTGGTAAGGACACTATGTGTGTGTGTGTGGCCGTCGACTAGACGGCTGCGCGGTCGTCGGTCTTCAACAGGCGGGGCAACGATCCCCGGGACATTACGACAACATGTCGTCGACGGACAAGCTGGTGATTCCGGCCTACAAACAGAGCTCCGAGCGGGAGTTCAACGAGTGGTTCCGCAACCTGCGGACCGCGGCGAAGCAACACAAGTACCTCCTCGACATCATCGAGGTGGGCACCATCCGGCCGGGCGCGGAGCGCGAGGCCGAGGGGGCCGTCAATTTCCATCGAGTCGACTGCGGCGTTGAAATGATCGAGAAGTGGGCCTGTGACCTCTCCCTCTGTGAGCCACCGGTCATCCCCCGGGCCAGCGTTCTCAAAGCGCACCTTGTATTCAAAGTTCCCTAACATTTGCTGACTTGGTCGTCGCGCAATAATACGCTCGATGGTCCACTCTCTATTTTCGTCCTCGTCGATCTCCCCTCCCTCCCGGGCCGTATGCTTGAGTAGGTCATAGAAGCGTGTGGTAGTGTCTTCATTGCTTGCCGGGCGGGATGCATCGAGCGTGCGCATCGGCCGGTATATCCTCGAGAGGCGAAGTGAGGCGAGGTGTTTGACTGCGAGTTTGTGAATCGGGATCGCTGCTCTCGAGCGGGTGGTCTTGCCGTATTGCACCGCATACCTAGCCGGGTTTGCAGCCACTTCCCAGCCGTCCCTGGCTGTGGCGTCGCGTCGGAGGAGATTTGCGCACACGACCGATCCGCCGCACACCAATCGTTTTAGTTTGCGCGGCGCCCCCTTCTCCGCTCGGGCTCGGGCCGAGTCCACCCCCCACTCCTCCTTACGAACACTTGCCGCCGATTGCCCGCCGTCCTCCCATACCTCGACCTCCGACCATCCGCCGTCTCCCCGTCCCCGCACTTCCTCCACATTCGGGGTTCCCTGTTCATCCTGTGCGACCTGTCTGAGTACGCCGCTTTCCATCCACTCGTAGAGTGGCGACTCGCCCTCCACGCGTGTAACCCACCGCTTATTAAGTGTCGGGTCGTCCACCAGCATCCATGCATGTTGAGGTAGAGTGGTGGATCGAATGCATTCTCCCAAGTCGATTGGTTGTTGTCGCCCGTGAACGGCGTCTCGGAGGGTTGCTCGCCACGCTTCGGGCAGGCTATCGAGGAGCGCGTTCTACTCCGGTCGATCGCAGGGCGCTGTCGAGGGTCGGCAGGAGCGTCTGAAGGCCGACCAGTCCATAGGCAGGCCGTCACTGCCGAGTATGTGAGCGACATGTGTCACCCCCACGTTTGCGAAACGCTTGGATCGATTGTACACCTCTCGTGCGTCTCCCTCTCTCTCGTTGCTCCATCGGCATAGCTTAGGTTTGGCCCGTCTCTCCCTATCCTGCCTTTCCCATCCTGGCTCGTCGATCGCCGCCGCTCCCCACCATCCTGCCAGGTGTGGGTTGTAGAAGAGCGGCTCCATTAGTACGCGGCCGATCGACCACCGCCCTCCGACGCGCACCGTTCGCTTTATGCCGCGTCTCGCTTCATTGTACGTCACCTCGGGGGTGTGCTCCTTCTGCGCGGCTTCGTCCCCATCGTGTGGCACTATTCCCGTGATCGTTCCAAAGGTGGTTAGCGCAATCCTCCAGTAGTCTGGAGTGTCGGTAGGGAGGTGCAAGAAATCACACAGTGAGTGGAGTATACGCCTCCCCATGCGGAGGTGGCCGTAGCCCTCGTGGATGTATGTCATTACGAGATTGACGCCCTTGTGTGTTGATGGCGCGATCAGTCGGCCCACCTGCCTTTGGTATAAGCTGCGGGTGAAGACCTCCACATCCTGGCAGCAAAAGTGCAAACTTTTCTGGGCACTTTCACCGCCGCCGCTTCGCCGTGCACGCACCGATTTTGAACGTGTGTATGCTGCTCCCGTCCCCGGCTTGCGTCGCCCTCACGCTGGGCTGCGCGCTGCCGCCGCCTCCGCGCGGCGGGGTCGCGGCCGCCGTCGCGGACAGCAAGGCCGCCTCTCTCTCCGACCGGAAGGCCGCGCTCGTCGCCGGCCTGAAGCGCGAGTACTCGTCGTTCTTCAACCCGATGGAGATGGAGCTCTACGACCCGCAGGTGACGTTCGACGACCCAATGATCTCCTTCACCGGCGCGGACAAGTTCAAGGCCAACGTCGACATGCTCTCCGGCGGCTCGGCCGTCGGGAAGCTGCTCTTCTCCGACTGCGGCCTGGTGATGCACAGCTGCACCGAGGACGGGGAGCGCGCGCTCACGACGCGGTGGACGCTGCAGTTTCGGTTCAAGCTGCTGCCCTGGAAGCCGCTCGCTCAGTTCACCGGCGTGTCTCAGTACACGCTCGACGGCGAGGCGACCGCCTCTGCCGCCTGCCTCTCTCTGCCGCCCCTCTCTCCCTCCCTCTCTCCTCGCTGCTGCCCGCCACTCCGCCACCCGCCCGACGCCGCCGCCTCCCTCGCCGCCGCGTCAGTCGCGCGTCTCCGCGCAGCAAGACTTTTGGGACAGCGTCAACCTGCAGCCGGGCGGTGGCTATGCGCCCAAGAGCAAGCTGGCGGGCTTCGGAGACCTGCTGAGCCAGCTGGCGCGCGCCCGCCCTCGCCTCCTCCGCCCTCTCCCCCCCCCCCAGCCCCTACCCTTCGCCCCACCGCATCCGCTCTCTGCTCTCTCGCAGGCGCCCGGCGGCGCCAACGCGCAGCAGGCGAGCGAGCGAGCGCTGCCCCACCGCCCTCGAGAGGACGCTTCTCCGGAGCCTTCTCGGACCCCTTCCGCAGGCGAGCGAGCGAGAGCTGCCGTTCGCGCTGCTCCGCCGGGCGGGCGACTACGAGGTGCGGCGGTACCCGCTCTTCGACTGCGCGAAGGTCGAGTACGAGCGGCGGGTGGACGGGCTGGGCGTGCTCGGCGCGTACACCAACGGCGCCAACGAGGCGGGCGCCGAGCTGAAGCCGCTCGTGCCGTCGCTGATGAGCATCCCGACGGGCGAATGGGACGAGTTTCGCGAGTCGACGACGCTCTCCGCCGCAAAGGCGACGCGCCCGGCCCGACGGGCGCCGTGCGCTCGGCGCGTCCCGGCTCACCCCTGTCTGGGGCCTCGTCAGGTGATGCGCTGGCCGATGGGTGTGCCCGTGCTGGGAGACGCGGCGCCGCCCGCGCCCGAGTCGCGGATACAGGGGGAGGCGTCGCTCGAGTCGGTCCCCTCGTGCGTGGTCGGCGTGCGCTCCTTCTCCGACCCGACCACCGAGCCGATCGTGCGCGAGCAGGTGCGGCCGCCGCGCCGCGCCGCAACCCCGCGCGCGAACCCTCTCGGAGCTTTCCCGCAGGTGCGGCTGCTGCGGCAGGCGCTGCGCCGCGACGGGCTCGCGCCGGGCGGCAGCGAAGCGGAGGAGTTCCGGCTGGCGCAGTTTGACGCGCTCAACAGCCTCAACGCGCGGCGGAGCGAGGTGTGGGTGGCGCTCGACGAGCACCCGTGGTGAAAGCGAGGGCCGGGTTGTTATTCTGAGGCCCTCTCTGTGTTGGTTGAGCATGCGGGCGTGCGAATTTTTATTGTACTTTGTAGAGCACGCCAGTTGGCGCGTAGTAGAGACGCACGACCCACAGCCACACCGGAATCGACCCTATCCAGCGCTCAAGTGCTCAAGACGAGTCGCCGCTGTTGATGCTGAAACGACAAACCCGGGCCGCTTTGTTGAAGTTGAAGACGAAACCCGCGACAATGAAGCCCGGCCCGACGTCGGCGTCTCCGGAGTCGCCGTGTCCGCCGCCGCGGACCGGCGACTTCTTCATCCAGAGCGCGGACTTCTTTCGAATGCTCGAACTGTACCCGTACCAGACCCGCGAGTCGCTCATGGCCTCCCAGATGAGCACGCCCATCTCTGTTGCGCCGGTGCCGTTGCCAGCAGATGGCAGCTCCGCCAATCCTGTCCCCAGGAGAGGCGGCAGCACTCGCCAGATGTCGCAGCTTTGCCTCGCAGTACCCCCGCCCTTCATGGGCACTGCGGGCCGACTTGCCAGCTTGGCAAGGTTAGTAGGGGCTTGACGTACAGGTGTCGGTGGGTTTGACGGCCGCGCGTGCTGGCAGCGTAGGGGAAGTACTGGCGCTGCGCGCAACAATGTGCGTTTCTGATGAGTACTGTACGTGGATCGTGTCGTCCCTGCGGAGCGATACGAGGATATGGCGCGGGTGTGAGAGAGCATGGGCCTGAAACGGCTCGCGCATCGCGCTTCGCTAGGGGCAAACACTGAAAACGTAACTTGATCGGGGCGCGGTTTTTTTTGGACTAGACTGCTCGGGGGAGGTGGGCGAGTGATTGGGTAGCTTTGGGGCCACCGAAAATAATGAGAACCGCCCCCTATATCTCGCCAAATCTCGATTTTTCGCGGGAATGGGCGCTTCTCAGCCCCGCGCGAGCTACAGTGACTCCCCAGGGCTTGTCCCGTGGCCCAAAGTGGTACCCCGAGCTCCGCCACGAGCGTGGGCAATCAGGAGACACCCACAGTCACGGCGGGCGAGGAGTTGGGTGACGGCCAACTGTCGATTACGGCGCCTCTGGAGCCTCCTGTATCGTCGGTTCGGCTCGAAGATCGTGCCGCATCCGCATGTAAACCACCTCCGCGCCCCCGCTGGCACATGTCCGCATTGCCCGAGCCTGGGAGAAGTTCCCAGTGCCCGGAGGCTGCACAGGTCCGCGAAACGCTGGCGCTGCAGCTCCCGGCGCGCACCCCAGATTCGCGAGGAAAACAGCCGAAAACGGGTCGCGCCGCGATCGACCCTCAGCGAGCCCAGGCGAGCCTGGTAATCCCACCCGGTGGTAAGCGCACGTCCTCCGCGTAATCTAGCGCGCTGTGCAGCCCGCCAGTGCATGGCGCCGACCTGGGCCGCGACTGGTCGATCTCGCCGCGATCTCGCCATCCAATTCTCGGTCAGGTGTAGTGGATCACCTTAAAATCCTGGATTAATTCCTGAGCCCACCTGGCCCCACCAGACGGGTAGCACGAGGCGCCCGGGCCACTTTTTAGCGCCTCCCGAGCCTCCCGGCGCCTCCTGTGGCCTCCTGAACCCTCTCCCCCGCAGCCTCTCTCGGCGACGTGGGGAGCGGCTGCCGTCCACGGCTCGCACCGGCTCTTCCAGCGGCTCCACGCTTGCCGCCTGTGACGCCCGCGCCACGCACTGCCACGCGGCCGCTCGAGAGAGCGGTCGACGCCCATACTGCTGGGCGTGGCGCTCTATCGGTCGACGCTTCGGCGTCGCTGCTTGGTTGGGGACCCGTGCCTCGACGCGGCGGCGCGGCCGAGTACGGCTCGGTGGCACAGCGCGTCGCCACGGATAAGATGCGGCCACAAGCGGCTGGGGAAGCTCCAAGAATGTTTCGTTCTACTTGCAGGAGAGGTCCAAGCAATTCTGGTGACTGCATGGCTCTTCGCGTCGAGGGATGCGTCCAAGATCGGATTGGCTTTTTTGAAAGCGCCGTGTCTTGCGGCATATTCCGGGTCATCGATCCACGTGATGTGACAAACTAGCCGCTAGTAATGAATATGGGAATGTCATCTAGTTCAGGCAACCCGAGCGACAACTTCACGCGCTTGGCGTGTGTGTCGTGTGTGCCTGCTGCTCAAGCGGATCATATATCCTATCCCCTCCGTTTTGTGGTAACGCGGATATGAGCATATACACAACACACATACCACGGTCCGTCTGCATCCTCGGCCATCTACCGCCGTGCCGCATCACCCTATGTCGCCGCGCGGCGGCCGCCGACGCGTCGGCGCTCGCCTGCAGCTCGGTGTACGAAGGCGCCGCCTCGGGCTCCTCCCGCGTGCGGTGCAGCGCCGAGAGCACCTTCAGGAGCGAGGCGACGGGCACCGCCGCGGCGATGTGCCGGTGTAGCGTGTGGGAGCCGTTGGCCGGGTTGTACGACGGGCCCGAGATGCCCTTGGACTTGGCGAGGCAGTTCTTCAGATAGTTCGAGAGCGCGGTCTGCCCGACGTCGTGGTCGATGACCTCGAGCTGCACCAGCGTGCGCGTGGTGTGGGCGAGCGGCTCCGCCGCCCGAGCGGCGGCTTGACTGAGCAAGGACGGGACGAGGCCCTTGGCGAGAGCCAAGTTACGCCACTGCGGATCGTCGGTCGGAGGCTGCCATCGCTCGCGCAACTGCGCACAACACGCACACACGGCTCAGGCAGCAAGGCCGAGATAGAGCCGAGATATAGCCGAGATACAGCCGAGATATAGCCGAGGTGTAGCAGCCGCGGCGGCGGCTCAGGGGGCGGTGGGAGAGCAGGGCGGGCGCCTGCTCGTAGCGGCTCGACTGCAGCAGCACGACGTTCATCCACTGGTCGACGAGCGTCGGGACGGCGACCCACGAGCCGTCCGCGCCGCGGCCATGTAGCAGCACGAGCAGCGCCCATGCGTGCACCTCCGCCTCGCTGGGCAACGCCTTGCCCGAGGCGCACAAGATCGAGTTCCTGCGGCGCGCGCGCGGCAAGAGCTCGCCAAGGCGGGGCGAGCGCGGCCACGGCGAGGGCGGGCACGCACCGCTTCGATTCGGGCGCCCCGCGCTGCAGCGCCGCGCGCCGCTCAAGCTCGGCCTGCACGTTATGGAGGATCTACTGGAGCTCCTCGGTCGTGACATCTGCGGCACACACGCGCAAACCTGAGACCCCCACGGGCCCGGCGGCGGCGCGGCGAGCGGGGCGCGCGCAGGGGCACACACGGGCGTCGCAAACGCGCGGGCGCAGCGCGCCTGGAGCACCAGGAAGGGTGCCACCGCCGGCGCCGTGCTCCGCGTGATCACCTGCACGCACAGGCATCGCAGATCGTCAATGTCCCGCTGTGTCCCGAGCTTGGGGCTCGCGCTCCGGCGCCACGGGCTCGACGCGAGGACTCTGGAGAGAATGTCAGAGTGAGAGTGGATGAGGTTGGAGTGGAGGCGGCAATCGCCGTGCGGGCGCGCCGGGGGCTGCAGACTCCTCCAAAGCAGCGGGACGGGGCGCGCGCGCGACCGCGGGCCGGATTTTGCGGGGGAACTCGGGGGGAGGGCGCCCCGGACACGCCCTGCACGCGGCGCGGGCTGGCGCTCACCAGGAGCGGCAGCATTTGCGGTTTTCGACTCTGGTTTTTCTTTGGACGCCATCATTCTTTTCCCTTTCGCTGGCCTCACTTGTCGCATTTGCGAGGAAAGCAAGCGCGAGCGCTGCGGCGCCGGAGTCTTTCGGTCACCATTCTGGACCATCTTAATATTTTTCAATGATTTTTGCAGGGTCTGAAAGCTGAGACTCAGCTCTTCACGCTCGGTATGAAAGCAAGGTCCGTCCGGGGGGTCCCATTTTTCAGTATTTCCCCCTAGCTTCGCGGCGAGACCGGCGACAGCCGACAGCGCGAAAACAGCTGAGAGCTGTGTGTGTTTGTTGATTGTTCCAATTCTGTATTGTGAGCGTGCGTACAAACGCACCTTCTAGCACACTAGCGCCGCGCACACCACCACTGACTCAAGGTCACGCTGTGGCCGCTTGCAGCTGCCGCTGCTCCTGCGTGCGGCCGGCCAGCGCGCCCGCGACGAGCGCCTCAGCATATCGCGCGCGCATCCGCATGACGGTGGCGTACACGAGCTTGGTGGCACCGGCGGAGCCGCATTCGATCTTCTGAGATTGGCGCGTATCCAGCTGCAGCCTCACCACGTGCCGCGCCGGCTGCAGCTCCACGCCACGCAATGCTTGCCACGGCGCCTGCCAAGAGAGGTCCAAGGAGCCGCTGCGCACGAGCAGCGCGCGAGCGTCGGTGCATATCAGCGTGCGCGGGCCCAACCCCACGTGCTCGAGGAGCAGCTCGCCGCGGTAGGCGCCGGCCTCCACCCGCTGCAGCAGCTCCTACACGGACGTGTCCTGGACGCGTCACTGACATGGCCAGAAGGGCGCCCCTTCGCCCGCGGGAGCGACTCCTGCCCGCCCCGGACCGATTGGTCGTACGGCTGCAGCGCGGCGTCCGATTCGAGCGCGCGGGGACGGCTTCGCGCGCGGCCGGCCCGAAGGCCGAATGCACTGGGGGCCCCGAGACGGCGGCGGAGGCACTGGTGGAGCACATCATCTCGACCATGTCGAGGACGCCGGACGCCGGCTTGAGCGCCTAGGGTTCGGGCTCGGACTCGGGCTCGGGCCACGCCTAAGCCTAGGGCTAGGGACGCAAGCTTGATCGCCGCGCTCACGACGCCCTGCGCCGCCCCGACGAGCGCCCGCCCCACCGAGCCTCCGTCGCGCAGGTCGCGGACTGGGCTCGCCAGGCCAGAGGCGCCGTCCTCCACTGAGGCTCGCAGATTGCTTGCCCCGTCGCGGAGCCCCTCGGCCAGAGAGGCCGGCCGCTGCGCCGCCCGCCGCGCCGCCCGCCGCCGCACGAAGTCGTCGTCGAGAGTGAGGGCCTGGGTGGGACGCCACAGACGTGTCATGGACGTGTCCGAGGGTGCAGGCCTGTCCTCGTCGAGAGGGCGGGCGCCGCGAGGCCGTGGCCGAGGGTGCCCGAGACCTTTGCCGTCGCTAGCGCCGTGCTAGCGAGCGTGTTGCGGAGGAGGGAGGAGGTGCCCCTCGCGACGGCGAGATGCAGCTCGTTCCCCCGCCGCTCGAGCAGGCAGCGGGCCGGCTCCTGGACGAAGTCGCGCAGCCCCGAGCCGATGCCGGCGAGGACGGCGATGGGCGACCCTGTGGGGCATGCTTCGGACATGTCGTGCGCGTGTCGTGGGTTTGTCTCATGGACGGCGGTTGGCGAGCCGAGAGCGTCGAGATCGCCGGCCACGCGCAGCAGCGCCTGCGACGCCTGAATACTGTAGTGCTTGCCGATGCGGCCGAGCAGGCGGGGCAGCTCGTCGAGGGCGTCGCGCAGCACGAGCGCGGCGAAGGTGAGGCGCGCGAGGTCGACCTATGGACCGGCTTCGAGAAGGATGCGGGGAGGGTTCGAAGCACTGGTGCAGCTCGGAGGCGCGCGAGGCACCTATTATTGGGAGACTTGGAGAGGCG
>NW_005200218.1:154756-156806 GCF_000372725.1 Emiliania huxleyi CCMP1516 | reverse complement strand
GGCCGTGCGCTGCACACTCGGCGCCAAGTGGGGCGGGCCGCCAACACGCGGCGGCGAGAGCGCGAGCCGCGAACGGGGGGGGCTGCCGTGTCCGTGCAGCCCGCGTGCGCGAGGCTAGGGGTGCATGCGCGCGAGGCAGGGGCGCGCTCTCCTCCCTCCCGCATCTAGAGCGCCGAGCCGGCTGGCATGGAAGGAGAGGACGGCGACCGGCTGGCGCTCGCCCTCGACCAAACTCGCCGCGCCTGCGGGGGGGGCGCCGAGCGAGGGTGCGGGGAAGGAGGACGCTCGCCCGCCCTCGGCCGCCGGCTCGCCGCGCCGTTTGGCAGCAGCGGCGCCTCGGCGAGGAGGAGGGAGCGGGTGACGCCCTCTGGCTGCACGAGGCACCAGAGGGATCGGCCGTCGGCGAGCTCGATGCGCGTCTGCTCTCCGAGCCGCGACAGGTCGACCGTCGCGACCAGGCCGCCTGCGGGACGTGTCCAGGACGCGTCACGGACGCGTCCAGCCGCGGGGGCGTCGACCGTCGCGGCCGGCTCGACCCCCGGCGAGGTCGGGCACGCGCAGGCACATCAGCGGCGGCAGCGAGGGGGCGTCGAGGATGTAGGGCGTCCCGGAACCGGGAGGCACGTGCGTCATCAGCCCGGGCACCCCCTGCTGCGAGATGAGGAGCGGCACCGACAGCCGGTTCGTCAGCCGGAAGGGTGGCGCGTCGAGCCGCACGGCCGCCTGCTCACGCCTCGGCGCGTGAAGGGGCGCCGCTCACGGGTGGAGGCGCGACATCGCGCGCACGGCCGCCAGCGTCACGTGCAGCGTCGCCCGCCTCCGCCGCACCTCGGGGCGCGGAGCGGGCGCCGAGGTCAGCCGAGATCGGCCGAGATCAGACAAAGGTTGGATCGGCCGAGGTCAGAGAGCTTGTGGGGGATGCCGAGGTCCGCCGAGATCCGCCGAGGTCCGCCTCCACGCGCAGCATGTGGGGGATGCCGCCGCCGGCGAGGGCGTCGACGCGCACGAAGTAGTCGCCCCCCTCGTGCACGCAAAAGGCGGCGGACCAGCGGCCGAACCCCCCGCCCTGCACGCACGCAGACAGCATCGACTCGCGTGCCAAGCGCGGCACCGGCCAGTGCCACGCGCAGCGCGAGCCGGAGCGCAGCAGCAGCGGCGGCACGCGCGAGCCAACCTGACCGGGGGCGAGCCAATCCGCCGCATCTCGTTGGAGATCGTATAAAATGTCGACCGTGAGAAATATATGCTTAGTGGCTCGGTTCAATCCGCTGCAAGCAAGCACGAGATGCGGCTGATCTCGGCGAATCTCGGCGAGTTCTCGGCGGATCTCGGCGGATCTCGGCGGATCCCGACCTGCCGCAAGAGGAGGTCCTTGCCGCTCCCGTTGTGCAGCACTGTCCGGTGCGCAACCTCGATGAGCTCCGTCCGCCTAGCGGGGCCGAGTCGCGGACGCGTCGGCGGACTCAGTGGGCGAGGACGCGTCTCTCGGGAGGAGCAGCAAGGTCCGCCAGAAGGGCCCGCGCGCGAGGGCCGCGCTCACGCCAAACTCGTAGTGCATCGAGCGCCGCCGCGACCCGCCCTGGCTCTGGCGCGTGGACGCGCGGCCAGACGGCGGGGCGGAGGAGCCGTCGCAGGAGGCCCGCTCCTCGCTGGCGGCGCTCGAGCCGCGGCGCAGCTCCGCCTCGCCGAGCAGACTCGCCGACGAGCCGCGAGCGCCCGCCTCGGTGCTGCCGAAGGCGGGGGCCGCCGCCCCGGGACGAGGCACGCGCAGGGCGGCGCCGTCGCGCTTGGAGAGGGAGGGGAGGTGCACTCCCTCGGACCACGCGCCATGCGCCACCTGTGCACGGCGAGAGGGGCGTGAAGAGGTGCCGTTCACGCCGCGCCGCCCGCCCGCCGTCGTGCGCCCACCCGCACCCAGACGCGACCGCCGAAGAACTCGCGCGGCATCCCGAGCATGAGGACCTAGCGCGGGACGTGTCCGCAGACAGGTCATGGACGTGTCCGAGAGCTCGCGCGGCCTCGAGCACGAGCACCCGGCCGGTGGCCGCCG
>NW_005200218.1:143865-145435 GCF_000372725.1 Emiliania huxleyi CCMP1516 | reverse complement strand
CTCCCTCCCTCCCTACCTCCCTCCCTCCTACCTCCCTCCCTGCCTCCCTGCCTCCCTAGATGCAACGACAATCAACACAGGAAGAACTCATCCGACTTCTACAGAGCGAACAAGAGCGTTGGGCGAGAGACCGGAGATACGAGGAATTTCTCAACGAGGGGAAATCGCGAGAAAAAGAAATTTACCGCAAAGGTAATTCTTTTGGCGAGCAGCACTGGCGGTATTGCGACCGCTTCCGGACTGGCCCCGACTGCGAGCACGCTGCAGGCCGCAAATCCTTGCCTGCAAGCGTCCCATCGCGCGCGAGCCATCCCCGACCCCCGCCGCCCCTCTCGGCCCAGGCGCCGCCGCAATGGTCGGCAAGAGCAACCGCGTCTGCATTCGCCTGCTGCGCGAGGACGGGTCCGAGGCTGGCTTCCTCGACCCTGGATCGCTCGGCAAGAATTCGAGGCTCGCCGAGTTCTTCGCAGACATCTTCAAGGGGAACAACATCATCCTCAACTCGGACGAGTTCAGCCCGGAGCTGAAGCGCAAGATGGACGAGGCGCCGCCACCACACGCTGCCGCTCGCCGAGCGCAT
Source organism: Emiliania huxleyi CCMP1516 (assembly GCF_000372725.1). Taxonomy (NCBI): domain Eukaryota; phylum Haptophyta; order Isochrysidales; family Noelaerhabdaceae; genus Emiliania; species Emiliania huxleyi. The sequence goes on along the minus strand of NW_005200218.1, from coordinate 144,855 downwards.
TCGCTCACATGCGGCGCCCCCCCCCCCCCTCCCCTGTGCAGCTCGTGTCTGTCGCCGCGCAGTGTATCGAGACGCTTCCGCCCGACTCCAAGTTCCTGCAGCAGCTCATCTACGCGGCCACGATGCACGCGCGCACGTCGATCGCGCAGCCCAAGCAGGGCAAGCTGCAGAAGAAGGTCGTGGAGGCGCTCAACGGGTACTGGGAGAGCGCCGCAGACGCGCTCAACGGCGTCAAGAACTTCATCACCTGCGACGACATCATGGTGCCGATGGAGCGGATGCTCTCGATGCAGCAGCGCTCCGCCGACCAGTTCCAGGGGCTCGGCAGCCGCGTCACCGCGCTCGAGATCGAAGCGGTCAAGTTCAAGGATGCCCTAGCCCGCGTTGAAAAAATGGCGTTTTTGAGCGTGGCGGGGACCCAAGCGTGCGAGGCTCCCCTGAGTGGGCCGTTTGCCCCCCCCCCCCCCCCCCCTTCCCCCTATAGGTTCTGAATAGCGGCTTCTCGACTGTCCTAGGCCGGTTTATCGACGAGAACGAAACCCGCACGCAGGTTGCGCGCCTCCCCGCCTCCCCGCCCCCCCACCCCCGCCCCCGTCTCAGCAGTTACATTGCGACCCCCAACGTTGCGCAGGCGAACGAGGCGCAGCTGGACGCCGGCGTCGCGTCGAGCAAGGCGCAGGCAAAGGCGCTCGCCGCGCTGCACGAGCAGAATGTGGCGGGCGTCGCGCGCTGTGTCGAGCTCGAGCGCAGCATCTCCAAGCTGCGCGCGCGGCACGAGGAGCTCGAGGCGCGCGAGGAGGTGTTCGAGCGCGAGCAGGCGCTGCGCGTCTCCGAGCTCGACACCGCCCTCGAGCAGCAGAAGCTGCTGACGGCCGTGCTCTCCAAGAAGCTCGCCGAGATCACCTCTTTGAAGCTGCGCGACGCCAAGCGGCAGATGGAGGTGCGGGCTTTGCCTTTAGCCTCCACCCTCTGTGCGCCCCCCCAGCCCCC
>NW_005200218.1:138619-142628 GCF_000372725.1 Emiliania huxleyi CCMP1516 | reverse complement strand
CTGCGCATCTCTTCTGTCGCGCCCTCTGGGCGCTTGATGTACCGTCGCGCCTCCGGTGTCTGCTTGTCTCGTCTGACGTCTGAGGACTGCGCGAGGCGCTGTGTGCCTCGCTGCTCTCTCGTCTCTCTCTGGGAACTATGCTGCTTTCTCTCTGCACTCTGGGACCCCGCCGCGCAGAGCACTGTGTACTGTCGTGCTCTGTGGAGTGGACTCTCTCGCTGTGGCGTCTGTCGCGTCCACCTGCGGTCCGAACTCGCCGGCTTCGATAGATCTTCTCCGTTTCTCAACGAAAACTCTTGGCAGCCGCCATTAGGTAAAAGAAAAAACTTCGCCGGCGTGGACCGTCGTCGCGCTGGCCGTCGTCCCGGCATATAACAATCATCCCGCCTGGAGAGCCCCGATCGCCTCCCTCACCGCGGCCACGAGCCGCGACGCCTCCCCCTCGCTGCGCGGCCCGTCCCTCCGCCACCTCGCCGCGTCGTGGTGCCGCGCCGCGTTCGCCCAGATGCGCAGCGAGTGCAGCTGGCTCCGCAGCTCGGTCGGCAGGCCGCACTCGCGGTGCCAAAAGTTGATGCGCTCCTCGAAGCCGTCGGGCGCCGCCGCGGAGCGCGAGGCGTAAACGGAATCGAGACGCGGCATCAGCGTTTTGAAGGCGAGCAGCATGTTGTCCTGGATGCGCGCCTGCGCGTCGCCGCCCGTGCGCATGCCGCGCACCTGCACCGAGAGCGGCGAAGGCTCGTAGCCGGTGGTGTGGGCCTCACCTGCAGGCGCCGGCGCAGCCTCCTCCATCCCCGCCCTGCCCGCAGACAGCAGCGCCCGCAGAGTCGTGATTGCCTCGGGCAGCGTCGGCCTCTTGCGCAGGCTGTCGTGGCAGAGGCTCTTCCCGTCCGCCTTGGCGAGGTCCTTGACAGTGCGCGCCGCGTCGGCTGGCCACCCCGCCGCCGCGTCCGCGATCGTTGCCGCGTCGATGTCGGTCCAGTCCTCCTCAAACTCGTCCTCGCACCGGTCGGTCAGTTGCACCTCCGAGCGGTTGGTGAGGCAGACGAGGAGGGTGACACCGACCGCGTACCCGTCTGTCTTGCTCGAGTACTCGCCTCCCTTGGTGATGGAGGGGCAGAGGTAGCCCGTGGTCATGTAGAGGGCGGCGGTCGAGCGGCAGCGAACAGAAGCGTCCGGCCGCTGGTCCTTGGCGAAGCCCGTGTCGGCGAGCACGGCGGCCAGCTTCTCGTCGAGCAGGATGTTGTTCTGGCTTGACGTCGCGGTGCACGATGCCCTTCGAGTGGAGGTAGACGAGCGCCTCGGTCGCCTCACACGCGATACGCACCCGCTGCCGCCACGTCAGCGGCCTCGGCGGCTCCGCCATGCCCAGCCGCCGGAGCGCCGCGCGGTCGGGATCCGAAATACGCAACCGCGCCTCGAGCGAGCCTCCACGCATCAGCGGCGAGAGGAGGCAGATGCCGTCGGGCGAGAGGCAGTAGCCGAGAAGCGGCAGCAGGTGCGGGTGGCTCACCGCCTTGAGCATCTTCACCTCGAGCTCCGCCCGCAACAGCCCTCCCGACTGGTCCGACTTTGCCCGCTTGACGACGAGCGGCAAGTGGCGCAGCTGTGGTGGCGCGGAGAGGGAGAGGTGGAGGTCGGCCGACGCCTCGTAGACGCGGCTAAATCCGCCGCTGCCAATCAGCTTCCTGTCGGCGAACCCATCGGTCGCCGCGGTGAGGTCCGACAAGGCTATCTCGACGGGCCGAGCAACCGCCTCTTCCGCTGTGGACGGCTTGGAGCCGACAGACAGCTCTGCCAGCCGCGACTCTGCCGCGCTCATCTCCCCGTCCAAGGCAGGCAGCACTCCCACGTGCGGCCTGGCGGCGGCAATGCCCGCTCGGAGCGCGGAGGGGCTGTCCGCTGTGTCGAGCGACTTGAGCGCGCCCATCGCCGCGCCATGCGCCTTGCGCAGCCGCTGGCTCTCACGCTTCCGCGCCTCCTTGAGCTTGTCGCGCGCGCGCCTCGCCGCCGCCAGCACGGCCGGGCTCGCGAGGCTGCTGTACGCCTCCAGCGCGCTCGCTAGTCCCTCGTACGAGCCAGCGGCCACTGCCTGCTGCAGCGCCTCGTCCGCCGCGGCGATGGCGGCTGCGTCGGCGGGTGGGGGCGGCGAGGCTGGCGGCGGGGCTGGCGGCGGCGAGGCGGCGATGGCGCCGGGGCCCGGAGCCGAGACGACGGCCTCGCCGCGCCGCTCCTCCTCTTCTTCTTCTTCTTGCCCTTCTTGCTCTCCTTGCGCTCCTCCGCCTCCTTCTCCGCCTCCTCCTCCGCCAGCAGCGCCTCGGCATGCCGCGCCGCCTCCGCCTCCGCCGCCGCCCTCTCCGCCTTCCTCGCCGCCTCCGCCTCCGCCTCAGCCGCCGCCGCATGCTCCTCGAAGGCGCGCACGCACTCGGCGTTGCCCTTCTCCTTGGCCCACTGCAGGCTAACCTCGGAATGTGACACCAGAATGGCTGTGCTGGCTCCTTCACAGCCATCTTACCTAAGGATGGCTGAGCTAGCTACAGTGCAGCCACATCCTTCAGCCCGATGGCTGCAACACACACACGGCAGCCATCCTTAGTAGACATGGCTGGAGACGCACTACCGCAGCCACACCGCCCGCCTCGAGGTGGGCCCTCTTGGCTGAGCTGGCTACATCGTAGCCATCTTGGGAAAGATGGCTGGGGGACAGCCATTTCAGCCATTTCAGCCATCTACTATGGCTGCGTCATAGAGATTGCAGCCATCCTCCAGAGCCATGGCTGGTGGTAATTCGATGGCAGCCGATGGCAGCCGTCCCGCGAGGCCGGGGGCGACAAGCGCGCAGCCATTTGTGCGTGTGGCGGGGGCGGCGGACGGCTGCCATCGAATTATCACCAGCCATGCTCCGGAGGATGGCTGCACTGACTGTGCCCCAGCCATAGTAGATGGCTGAAATGGCTGTCCCCCAGCCATCTTTCCCAAGATGGCTACGATGTAGCCAGCTCAGCCAAGAGGGCTCACCTCGAGGCGGGCGGTGTGGCTGCGGTAGTGCGTCTCCAGCCATGTCTACTAAGGATCATGGCTGCCGTGTGTGTGTTGCAGCCATCGGGCTGGAGGATGTGGCTGCACTGCAGCTAGCTCAGCCATCCTTAGGTAAGATGGCTGTGAAGGAGCCAGCACAGCCATTCTGGTGTCACATTCCGAGGTTAGCCCCCACTGCAGCGCCGACAGGCCGCCCTCAGAGCGCAGCTTTGCATCCGCGCCAGCCCGCAGCAGGCAGAGCACGACGGTGGGGTGGCCTTTCCTGGCGGCGAGCATCAGCGCGGTGAAGCCGAGGCTCATCAGCAAGTTGATCTCCGCGCCGCGCCGCAGCAGCAGCTCGACCACCCGCTCGTGGCCCTCCTGGGCGGCGATCATCAGCGCGGTGCTGCCGTTGCTGTTCTTCAAGTTGAGCTCCGCGCCGTGCCGAATTAGCAAGTCGACCACCCGCTACTACCTTGCCTTAACTTCCCTATCCCGGTTCAAATCAGGAAGGGTCGGGGGGATAAGCTGAGAGTCGGGGAAGAGCCGGGCGCCGCTCAGTCCACAGAGTTGGATTTCTTTTTTGATGGGCTTGCTGCTCGCTGCGAGGGCGAAGAACTCGTCTCGTCACACGCCAAGGGCTTATGCTCTGCCGAGACGTGACTTGTGAGGCGCTTGCGCCCCGCTGCTGCAGCTCGCTCAGGGCCCGCGCGCTTGACGCGCGCGCTCTTCTCCAATGCGGCGGGAGAGCCCACGCACTCCGCCCTCTGCCGCCTGCTGAAGGGCATCCTAACTTTCCTCTACAGCGAGGCGGAGGGGGACGGCGACGCGCAAGCTCGCGCCTGTGCTGACCACTGGCACTGCCGCCGCGTTGCCGATTATGCCTGCCTCCCACCTCCCTCCCTCCCTCCTGGCGGCCGTCCAGCCGCCCAGTTGTCACTTCGACTGTAGGCGCCGATGTTTTCCGTTGCCCTTGCCAGTCTAGGGTTAGATT
>NW_005200218.1:129365-137089 GCF_000372725.1 Emiliania huxleyi CCMP1516 | reverse complement strand
CCCCCTCCCCGGGGGCGGAGGAACGGAAGCTTGGCTTCAGGGGGAAGGGGGACCCCCCGGCGATCGGGAGGGGTCGGGCGGGCCACCCCCTTGCCAGGCGGGGTGGGGGTCCGACCCCGGGTTTGGGTAGCGCCAGGGCGGGGTCGGGAGCTTTCGGATGACTTCTTAAGCCCGGAGGCGGAGGCGGAGGCGGAGGCGCGGCTGGCCGAGGCGGAGCGGGCGCGGGGCGAGGCGGAGGCCGACCGGGCTGCGGCGGCGGCGGAGCGCGCCGCGGCGGCTGAGACCTTGCGGGAGGCGGAGGCAGCGAGGGCAGAGGCGGCGGCGGCGAGGGCAGAGGCGGAGGCGGCGAGGGCAGAGGCGGCGGCGAGGGGGGCGGCAGGCTCGGCGTCGGCGGCGGCAGAGGCGGTGGCGGAGGCGGCTGTCGAGGAGCTCGCCCGTGTCAAGGTGCAGCTGGGGCACGTCGACGATGCGCGAGCGGCGGCGGAGGCCGCCGCGGCGCGCGCGCAGGAGGAGCGGGAGGTTGCCATCCAGTCGCTTGTCGCCGCAGAGGCGCAGGCGGCCGAGGCGGGCGCGGCGGCGGCGGCGGCGGAGGCGGCGGCCGCAGCGGCCGAGGCGGCGCGGGGGAAGGGGGGAGGGTTGGAGGGGGTCGGCGGCTTGCTCAAGAAGCTGGGCGGCAAGGTGCGTCCCTCACCGCCCCATCGCCCGCTGCTCGCCCCTCTCCCCTCCGCTCCCCGGCGACTCTCTTGCGCCGCTGCAGGCGGACGAGCGGGACGGGCAGCGCGAGGAGGAGCGCGAGGCGGAGGTCGCCGCCCTCAAGGCGCAGCGGCTGCAGGCGGTGGTGGAGGCGCAGCGTCTGAAGGACGAGCTCGAGAGCGCGCGGGCCTTGCAGACTCCCGACGCCGCCGAGATGCAGCAGCTGGCGCGGCTGCCCTCCTTCGGCCCGGGAAATGAGCACCGTGTCACCTCACCGACGCATTCGCCCGCCCCGCAGGTGTCGCAGCTGGCGGAGGCGCGGCACGAGCGGGAGGCGACCAAGGAGAGGCTCGCACGCGCCGAGGCGGAGATGGACGAGTTGCGCGTGCGCGAGGCCGGCCTCAAGGCGGACCTGCTCGCGCTGCAAGACGACCGGAGCACTTCGATGGCGCCGTCGGCACAGCCGCCGCCGGGCGGCTCGGCCGAGCAGGCAAAGCGTGGGCTGGGCGGATTTGGCTCCAAGTTTGCCCAACTCAAGTCGCAGGCGGAGGCGAAGCTGAAGGAGGCGCAGCAGAAGAAGTGAGCTCTGCCCTGGTCTCCGAGCCCGAGCGTCTGTATGTTGTACAATGGTGCACTCTCTTTGTCGTGGTGATTTTCAGACCTGGAAAAGAAAAATCTTATACCAAGACCAGGGCGCAGGGGTGAGGGGGCGGATTGAAGGTCCCTCACACCAAGATCGTGCAGCTGCAGGGCGGAGACACACATGTCCATAAAATTATTTCGTTACTCTTACGACAACGAAAGCCCCCATTACACCCGCATCGGCCACTCTTATAACGACACAATGCGACGAACGGATCCGACCCGACCCGTCAAACGACACGGCCCCCATTACACCCGCACCGGCCCACCAGGTGGCACGGCGCGACGAACGGATCCGGCCCGATGCACCTCTCCCCCATCCCTATCATGCGCCAGAGGCACGCGCGCCTCTGCCTGGACCCCTATGGAGAGAGAGCCTCCCCCGGGGTAGGTTTGTGGCTGAGGGTTCGTCCGGGGTTCGACCCCAGATGGCGCGCGATTACATCCAGCAGAAACAACAGCAGAGGAGGACATCGCCCAGGACATCGGCACCCGCCTGCAAAACATTAAGGCAAGAGTGAGAAAAGGGGGTGGGGCGGAGTGCAAGGACGGCATGCCGCTTCACTCACATCGGCCGTAACCTCGATTGCGGCATCCTCTGCAGCGTCAATCGACGCGTCGGCAGCAACCTCGGCGGTCTCTTCTGCGGCTTCCTCTGTCGCCTCCTCAGCCGCCTCGTCTGCGGCCTCCTCTTGAAGAGCCTCTTGTTCCTCCTGCTCCTCCTCGCTGAGCTCTTCCTGCTCCTGCTCCTCCTCCTCCTTCATCTCATCCTCGCGCTCCTCCTCCTTCTTTTCCTCCTTCTCCTCCGCCTCCTCCTCTGCTTCCTCACACGTGAAACTCTCCGCTCCTTCCTCAGCCGCTGCCTTCTCGGCCTTCTTCATGACGCCGCAGAGGATGCCTTTGCAATAGTCTGTCACCAGCTTTGCATTGAAACCTGTCAGGTTCATGCCCGATACCGCATCGCTGCAAGAATTTGCTATCGACTGCGTCAAGGGCCCGCAACCTTTCCCATCTGCCGCCTGGGCATCCGATTGTGCTGCTGCTCCCAGAGCCTTGGTGGAGTTGAGGAACTGGGTTGGCGAGTAGGCGCAAGCAATCAAATCGTTCCGGATTGCCTTCTCAGCATACTGCTTCGTCGACTTCATGGTGTCAGCGTTTTTGCTGGTATCCGGGCACTACGAGTACGGATAAGGGTGAGAAAGCGCGTGCGAGTACACTGGGGCCAACAGGGCGGGCGACCTCTTCCGGGAGAGCCTCCTTGGTGGCCTCGTACCTATTTTTTGGTGCCCCCTCGTGAAAGAGCAGCGTCGTTTGAGTCCTGTCACCACTCGGGGTGCTAAGCTCACGCTGCGTAGAACGTTGCGTCGACGAGAACCATCGATCCCATCGCAGCCATCGTTCCCTGGAAAGCCTTTTTGCAGGTTTGAAGGGATGAATTCCAGGCGTGACTCAAAAGTGGAGGAGCAGGCGGAGGAGCAGGCGCGCAGCGGTTCTCGGTGTCGGTAGGGCAAGAATCGTCCGTGCAGCACCAAACCGAGGGGCCTGCAGGCAACAAATTGAGCATTAGAGTTCACCACCCGGGTCGGGCGTGTGCGATGGTCGAGCACACCGGGGTTCGAACCACACGAGGCGTACTGCGATTCGCTGTAGCACACGTTGTCAGCACACGTAGACGGGAACGGGAATCGGGAATCGGTGCAGTGCTCCTTCATGTGGCAGTACGCGACCGTCTCGCCGCTTGCGCACTCGGCGGGACACGCGTCATCCTCGTCACAGCACCACGTAAAGCAACCTGCATTTGGCTGGCCGTCGGCATCCCATTCGTTTGCATAGCATCGCGGCTGCTGGGCGCCTAGGTAGTAAGCGTACTGGAAGCAGGTCGCGAACGAAGTATCAGAGGTGCCGGTCGTGTCACTTTGGATGCCCATCGGCCGCGGTGATGGCAACCCCCGGGAGCCGTAACACCCGTTGCACTGCCACGCGCACGTGGCGTACGCGCCGGCTATACAAGCGTCGAGGCACGCATCCTGAGTATTCGCCGAACCAGCTTGTATCAGCTGCGTGTTCGGCGAGGTGACCGAGAAGCCCTTGCACCAACCGGACAAATTAAACAGTCCGTGCGCTAGAATTATTTCCAGCTCTGTGTGCGCTAGAATTATTTTCCAGCCCTGTGTGCGCCAAAAAGAAAGAAAGAAAACAGACCACCCAGGTCGGTAGGTAGGATAGTAACCCAAGGGAGGCCCAGAGGCGAATTCTTTTGACTGCTCCTGTGTTGCGGGCGACGGCTTCTGAGGAAGCCGTCGCCCGCGCCTCGCCTGTCGCGTGAATCCTGAATCGTGTCGTGCGACCGCGTGCTCGTAAAATTCTTTTCCTGCTTGTGCGGAGGCCGACGTAATTACTTGACTCTTTCACCGGGTGATCTTGTGCCGATTTTTCTTTCCGCCGGAGGAAGTAAACAGTCCGTGCGTATTTCCAGTCTGCGTGCGCTAGAATTATTTTCCAGCCCTGTGTGCGCCAGTCCGGCGAGGCGAATTCCTTTCCTGCTGGGTTCCGGCTCCTAGCCAGATAGGGGGTCTGTTCCCACTGGCTGGCCCCGCTGTGCAATAGGTAGGTAGGTCCGGTTTTGACCGCCCCAGAGGGCCCCGCAATAGGTAGGTACCCCCTATTTTCGTCTTTTTTCGCTTCGCTGCGCGGCCTGGGGATAGGTAGGTAGGTAGGGCGTTTTGGCGCGACTTGGCAGACCCCCTATCTGGCTAGGAGCCGGAACCCTGTGGCTGGTTGATATCGGAGGCCGACGAGAGCAGCGGGGACCCTGTGCAGCGACCCTGTGACCCCGTGCCTTTAACAGCCATGACGTCGATGAGGCCGTCGTCCAACGACCGCCTCAGTCAGGACGCCCTCCCGCTCGCCTCGCCCTCGGGCGGCAAGGCGTCCGTCGCCTCGTGCATCATCAATCTCGCCTCGACTTGCATGGGCACGGGCATCCTCGCGCTGCCGTCGGCGTACCACCTGGGCGGCTTTGCCTCCGGCACGCTGCTCTGCATCGCTTCCGCCGGCCTCTGCTCCCTCAGCCTGAAACTCCTCCTCAGCAGCGGAGAGAAGGTCAAGGCGCCCGCGACGTTTGCGACGGTGTGCGAGGCGGCGCTGCCAAACTCGGGGCTGCTGATCGACTTTGCCGTCATCATCAACTGCGTGGGGTGCGCCGCCTCGTACCTCATCGTCGCCGCCGACTGCTTCTCCGCGCTGGGCTTCCCGCGCAAGACGTGCGTCCTCGTCGCCATCCTCGCCGTCTCGCCCGCGTCGCTCTTCCGCAACCTCGACACCCTCAAGGCGTCGTCGTCGGTGGCGATCTGCTGCCTCATCGGGATCGTGCTGATGGTGGTCGTGATGGGGGTCGTCCCCACCGGCTCCGCCTTCGACCCGTGCCCCGGCGTCTCGGCCAAGGTCGGCCCTCACGGCCACTGCGGAGGCCCCGTCACCTGGGGCTCGACGGTGTGCCGCTCTAGATGTGTGTGTGTGTGTGTGTGTGCAGATTGCGGGAGTCCAGCTGGCACCCGAGACGACACGGGCTCGACTGTGCTCAAGCAGCACCAGCCCTTGCACTGCCGCGACGCGGCCTGCGCACACGGCACAAAGGCGGCCGGCCCCGACTCTCTGGCGCATCCTTGCGCCAGGGGCGGACGCGCGTCTAGCCGAGATATCGCCGAGATCAGCCGAGCTCGCCCGAGGTCAGCGGGGACCAGCCGAGCTGCCTGCGCTAGGCGCCGATGCGCGTCTTCTGCACGCTCCCGCTCTTCGTCAACGCGTACACGTGCCAGCAGAACGTGTACAATGCCGTCGGCGAGCTCGCCAACCCGACAGCCGCGCGGAAGGCGCAGGTGTGGCCTACGGCTCGCCGCTGCTGCCGAGAGGGCCCGAGAGGATGTCGAGATGACGTCGAGACGACCCGAGCCGCAGGTGGTCTACGGCTCGCCGCTGCTGCCGTTGCTGCTCTACCTCGTGATCGCCTCGTGCGGCTACTTGACCTTTGGCGACAACGTCCCTTCGCACATCGCCAGCGCCTCGTCGACGACGTGCCGCTGCTCTTGCTGACTCGCCGCCTCCTGCGCGGTATAGGTCACCTCAAACATCATCAACGCCTACCCGGTCACGCCGTACGTCTCTGCGGCGCGCACCGTGCTTGGCATCGTCGTGTTGTGCAACTACCCGCTGCAGATGTTCCCGACGCGAGTGTAGCCGAGATACAGCCGAGTTCGCCCGAGGTCACTATAGATCCACCCGAGGTCACCCGAGGTCGTACGAGATCGCCAGAGATCGCCAGAGATCACCCGAGGTCGCCCGAGATCACCCGAGATCACCCGAGATCACCCGAGATCGCCCGAGATCGCCCGAGATCACCCGAGGCGGGTCGAGGGAGGTAGGCGCGTGTCGATGCTCTCCATCTACGAGCTCCTCGTGCCGCCCACCGACCCCGAGGCACTCCGCCTCTCCCAGCCCTACTTTGAGTACGAGCACCGCGAGTCGCAGGCCCACCGCAAAGGCGTCGGCCGGGGCTCCCTCTTCCTGCAGTCGCACCGCGAGATCGGCACCGCGGCCTAGATGCGGAGTATAGTACAGCTGTGTGCCAACCTGCACTCGAGAGGACACGGACTCGGCTGTGTTGCGGTGTGTTTGGCTGGATTCGGCTGGATCCGGCTTTATCCAGCTTTATCCGGCTGGATCCGGCTGGATTCGGCTTCATCCACTGCAGTCGGAGCCCCTTACTCGCGCGGTGCTCTGAACACACGGCACGAGACCGTCTTCGCGCCCTGACACGGGTGCACTCCCGCTGCAGGCATCACGGTCGGCGTGCTCTTCCTCACCGGCTTCACCGCCTTCAGCGTGACCGACCTGGGCGCGATCGTGTCGCTGGTCGGCTCGACCGGCGCCACCATGATCGCCCTCATCGCCCCGGCGGCGGCGCATTTGCTGCTCACCCGCTCCGAGCCGTGGGACGGCGTCAAGTACGCCGCCGCCGGCATGCTCATCCTCGGCCTGCTGATCCTCCCCTCCAAGCTCTTTTGCGAGTGAGCGGGCCCCGGGCAGGGCCGCGCGCCGTGCCAGGTGCCATCTCAGGCGCCAGCACGGGCGGCGGCGGCGCTCTGAGTGTGCAAAGCGCGGCGCGCGAAACAACCACAGGTTTTGTGCCGCAGGTAGCTCGGTTGACACGCAGTTTTGCTTCGTGGCGAGTGTATCGGCCGAGTGAGGTGTCAGGGCGAGACGTGATGTGTGTGTGTGTGTGTGCTCGCAGTGCGCGGCGTGGGGCGTGGGCCGTGGCGAGAGAGCGATTCGATTGTTCAATAGCGAGCGGGGCCGCGGGGCGAGGGGCAGGGGGGGGGGGTGTTGAAACTTGTCATGTGTACTTGTAACTTGCTCGACACACCCGGGTCCTTTTTGGAGAACTGCGCGGTCTCTCATCGCCTCATCGGTGCCTTCCGCTCCCCTTGCCCGGGGGCATCCTGCCGCCCGACCCCCCCGCCGGCACGGGCATGCCAGCAGCTCCGCGGCCGGCGGACCCGCCGCCACGGCCCCGACCGCCCCGACCGCCTCCCCTGCCGCCTGGGCTGCCTCCCCTGCCGGCCGGGCTCCCGCCCTTGTGGTGCGCCCGCCCGCCGCCGCTGCCGCCGCCCTTCCTCCCTTGCGAGGCGGGGGAGCCCTTGCCTCTCCCCTGCGGCGAAGGCGAGCCCTTGCCGCCGCCGCGGCCGCCGCCGAGCCGCAGCGTGACCGACGCGGCGAAGGACCTCTGCATCGCCACGGCCTCGGCGGAGGGCGGGAGGTGGCGCGCGTTGATGTACAGGCGGCGCGGCCGCGACGACGAGCCGCAGCCCGCCTGCCCACAGCCAAGAGGTGAGGAGGCGCGACGCCCCACGCACGCCCTAACCGGGCCGAGCCGCGGCCCGCCTCCTCCGCCGCGGCGGCCAGCGCCTCGACGCCGTCGAGGGAGAGGCCCGGGTTGCAGTCCGAGACGTGCAGCTCGCGCAGGGGCGAGGCGCGGATCAGCTCGCTCAGCGGGCTCGCCGCCTCGTCGGAGAGGCTTGTGTGGTGAACCCACAGCTCGCCTGCGGGCAGATGCGGGGAGATGTGGGGGGAGGTGTGGGGAGGCGTGCGGAGACGTGCGCCAACAGCTCGCCGAGGAGCGCCGCGATCGCGGGGCGGCCGACGAGGCGCCGCACGAGAGCCGCCATCTCGCCGTCGCCCCACGCAGCGCCGCCCGGGCCAGAGAGGTTGAGAGTGAGGGGCGGCGGCGCGGCGGCGGCGTTGGCGGCGGCGGCGTTGGCGGTGGCGGCGGCGTTGGCGTTGGCGGTGGCGGCGGTGGCGGCCTTCTCCAGCGCATCCATCACGCCCTCCAC
>NW_005200218.1:112157-128954 GCF_000372725.1 Emiliania huxleyi CCMP1516 | reverse complement strand
TTTTTTTTGGGGGGGGGGGGGGGCGCCGGCGACGAGGGCGAGCACGTCTGCGCACGGGGAGGGGGAGAAGGCGCCCGCCACCTAAGCAGATCCGATTCGATTCGGTGAGAGATGAGGTCAAGTTTTACCGGCAGAAGGGGCCCGCGGCCTCGAACATGGCGCAGGCGACGTCGACGTCCGTGGCGCCCTGCGTGCGCGACACCGCCTTGGAGGGGGAGAGGGCGAGCCGGTACCTGTCCACGGCGGCCTCCCGTCTCCCGTGTGCGCCGCCCGGGAGGGCGAGAGGGCGAGCCGGCGCCCAGCCGCGGCCAGCCTGCCGTGCAGCCTCGCCTTGCCGGGCCCGTGCTTGCCGTCCGCGTCGGGCTCCGAGTCGCAGGCGATGCGGCAGGCGACGGAGCCGCCCGTGCGAGCCTCGAGGGCCGCCTGTCAGGAGAGGGCGGCGGAGCCCGGACCAGCCGGCATCAGCCGAGGTCAGCCGAGGTCAGCCGAGATCAGCGTAGACCAGCCGAGGTTCAGCCGGGGTTCGGCCGAGATCAGCCGAGATCAGCCTGGACCAGGCGAGGTTCGGCCCGAGACGGCGCGTGGGTAGATGCTCGCCTCGAGCTCGCGCGGATCCCAGTCGGTCTGCAGCGAAAAGGCGGAGCCGGCGAGCTGCAGGTAGTGCAGGTCGAGGACGAGGCCGATCCGAAGGCCGACGCACTCGCCCTCGCCCTCGCCCTCGCCGCCAAAGCACTCGTCGCCGCCGCCGCCCTCCTCGCCGCAGCCCTCCACGCCGCCCGCTCCGATGCCCTCCACGCCGCCCTCCACAAGGCCGTCGCCTTCGCCGTCGGCCGATGGCACGTCGCGCAGCACGTCGCTCATGTCAAACGCGCCAGCCTCATCGCCCTCTCCCACCGCCGCCGAGTCGTGTCCACCGGACGTGTCCTGCGCCAGCGCCAGGAGCGCCTCCATCTCCGCCATCAGCCCGCCGACCTCGCCGCCGCCGCCGCCGACCTCGCCGTGCTGCTGGAGGTGGGCGCGCCGCGCCTTGCGGTTGGGTGCCTTTGGTGGAGGAGTACGTAGCCGCGGCCGAAGCTCCTGAATGAGACCACCGACGCCGCGGGAGCCGCGGGCGATGCTGTCGGTGATCTCGTCGACGGCCGACTCCGTCAGCGCGCCCTCGCTGAGAGCCTGCGCCAGAAGAGCGTCGAGCTCCTCCTCCTGGCGCGCGGGCAGCATCGGCGCGCGCGTCCGGCAGGCTGCCCCCAAGGCCCCTGGGCGGCTGCGGGTTTGAGAGTTAGCGTAGCCAGCAGGCACAGCTTCGGCCGTGCAGGGTGCCACCCAAGAGGGCGATGATGTCTATTTTCCAGGCGGAACTTTCCGCCCTAGCCTCGGGGCGGGGGCCCCCGCCCCCCCGGGGGGCCCTTTGGGGCCCCTCCAGGGGGCGACCCCTCCGGGGAGGCCGGCCCTCCCCGTGCCGGTTCTCCCCAACCAACCCCGCCGGCAGTGTCGCGGGGGAAAGTGTTGGACAAGTCCCCCGCGGTGACTCGGGGCGATTGGAGCCGCGAATGGAGCTCGCAACGGAGTGACGAGGCGCATGTAACGACCCCCGGGGGTCCCGATAATCGAATTGAGGAGGACGGGCGGTCCCACTGTGTGTAACGAACTCTCTGATCGCCACACAGAGTCGTGTGAGGGCCTCATAGGGAGGCCCTGTCGTTCAGTCTCGGGCCGCCGGCAGGCTCCTGACTTCAGTCCGTGAGTGCGACAGAGAGTCGTATTCACCCAGCTTCCCCCTCTTGAGCAAACGTAAGCGTAAGATCCGTCGCGTGAGCGGCAGCACTTCCTTGGCAACACCGGGCTTGGACGCCACCGCGTCTACGTCCACCCTCCCCTTCGAGCGCATAGCCCGGCCGCAAGGCCGACGCAGCATCGATGGACAAGCAACAAGATCGGAGCTCCACCCCGCCGGCCGATGGGCCACCGCCCCTCGGCAGGCATAACGGGGTGGAGCCCAATGCACCCTGGGGCACGCAGGCAACGCACACTATCGCGGGCACGCCTTCACCCTCCAGGAGGGGCGCGGACCCCGGCACGGCGGCTCATCTCGTGGGGGCCGCCGGCTATCCGGCCGACCCGCGCCCACCCTCAGGCTCACTGCTCAACGGAGGCGCCGGCGAACACCGCCCGGCGCCTTGGCAGAGGGTCCATAACCTCCCCCGCGACACACTTCTGGGACGAGGTTCCGCCTCATTGGGCAGCGCTGCGTTGGATAGCAGCAGCGCTTCCCACCACTTATGCAAAGCGTCTACCACTGAGGCTCTCGCTCACCGCGAGGCCGCCCCGCCGTTGGCGGTGGCTGGCCCCTCTGGGCATGAGCAGCCTCGGCTGCAGAGCCAGCCGCCTCCGCCCTCGCTCGCTCCGACGGCGAGCCGAGGCGTGGCGGCTACAAGTTCGCCTCTCCCGGCTGGGGAGGCTCGGCCTTTGTCTCAGACCGACACCAAGGCCCTCGCTCACCGCGAGGCCGCCCCGCCGTTGGCGGTGGCTGGCCCCTCTGGGCATGAGCAGCCTCGGCTGCAGAGCCAGCCGCCTCCGCCCTCGCTCGCTCCGACGGCGAGCCGAGGCGTGGCGGCTACAAGTTCGCCTCTCCCGGCTGGGGAGGCTCGGCCTTTGTCTCAGACCGACACCAAGGCCCTCGCTCACCGCGAGGCCGCCCCGCCGTTGGCGGTGGCTGGCCCCTCTGGGCATGAGCAGCCTCGGCTGCAGAGCCAGCCGCCTCCGCCCTCGCTCGCTCCAACGGCGAGCCGAGGCGTGGCGGCTACAAGTTCGCCTCTCCCGGCTGGGGAGGCTCGGCCTTTGTCTCAGACCGACACCAAGGCCCTCGCTCACCGCGAGGCCGCCCCGCCGTTGGCGGTGGCTGGCCCCTCTGGGCATGAGCAGCCTCGGCTGCAGAGCCAGCCGCCTCCGCCCTCGCTCGCTCCAACGGCGAGCCGAGGCGTGGCGGCTACAAGTTCGCCTCTCCCGGCTGGGGAGGCTCGGCCTTTGTCTCAGACCGACACCAAGGCCCTCGCTCACCGCGAGGCCGCCCCGCCGTTGGCGGTGGCTGGCCCCTCTGGGCATGAGCAGCCTCGGCTGCAGAGCCAGCCGCCTCCGCCCTCGCTCGCTCCAACGGCGAGCCGAGGCGTGGCGGCTACAAGTTCGCCTCTCCCGACTGGTGGGCGCAATCACTGAGGCATTGCAGGGGGACGGGCGACGCGCCGATGCACGCAGTTCGCCGTCGGAGTCTCCCACATTTTTGCCGTTTGTCGGGCTAGCTCCCAGAGGGGGAGAGGAGCTTGAGCACTTGAGCACTGGATAGGGTCGATTCCGCATGGTACGGGACCCCTCGATCGTCTCGCCCTCCCTCACTGGTGTGTTCATTGGGGGGGGTCATAACAAACACGGTCGGTACAGGATCGAGGTGCACGCTGCCATAGCTCATGCTTGTATTGAGGGCTTAGAATCGCCGTACGCGAAGAGGCCGGACCTCTCAGACCCCCCCCGGACTCGCACACACGAAAAGGAGGCGCAGGGGTTGGACGGTGGGATGCGCGCGAGAGGGGGCGGGCTCTCGAGTGTCACAGCGCGACGTGCTTCACCCCTCGACTCCGCGCTGCGAGTCGATCGGGAGACGACGCTCGGCCACCGCCAACTCCACCCTGACGTGTCGCATATGCGCCGAGTGTCCCCCCCAGGGTGTCCTTGTATAGTATACTTGGTTGCGAGTTAAAAAAAGCCATTTCCGCGCCCGCAGCCAGCAGCAGAACACATGCCGTTCTGGCGCCCCTCGGCTGGCCAGCTAATTCGCACTTCTTTTTTCTCGTCTGACAAAGCTTGCACCACCGGGGCCACCACCGAGCACTAGGCCGACATCAACATCCGCGGCTTCATCTAGTACCCTCAGCGGTCACGCATGCGAGAGGTGGAGCGCCTGCTCAGCGCGCCGCCGCTCGTCTCGTCCGGCTCGGGCGGTGGCGGTGGCGGCTCGGGCGGTGGCGGTGGCGGCTCCGTGCCGAGCTCTCCCACGCAATTGGTGAGGATCCCGTCGTCGCGGTCGCGGTACGCCGTCAACCCCATGTCAGTGATCGGAGAGCGGGTGGTTATTGCCATGGTCGGACTTCCCGCGAGGGGCAAGTCGTACACGTCGAGGGCGATCGAGCACTACTTCACCTTCCTGGGCTGCCCGGTCAAGCTCTTCAACGCGGGGAGCCGGCGGCGCGACCAGGGTCTCGCCGGCGCCGCCTCGTCCTTCTTCGACCCTTCCAACTCGGACGCGAAGCAGCAGCGCGACCAGCTCGCGATGGAGACGCTGGATGACCTGCTAGCTTGGCTCGAGGCGCCACACGCGTGTGACGAGACCTGGTCGGGCTGCGCGTGCGGCATCTTCGACGCGACAAACACGACCGTCGCGCGGCGGCGCGCCGTCATCGAGCGGTGCGCGCGGGCGGAGCGGCTCAGCGCGATGCCGCTCCGCCTCGTCTTTGTCGAGTCCATCTGCAACGACGAGGAGATTCTGCGCCACTCGTACCGTCTCAAGCTGAGCAACGGCGACTACGCGCAGCAAGACCCGGAGCGGGCGCTGGTCGACTTCCTCGCGCGCGTGCGCGAGTATGAGAAGGTGTACGAGACCATCGGCGAGGACGAGGCGAAGGGCTACGAGGGCGAGTTTGACACCAACGGAGGGCGGCTGCGCTTCGTGCAGACAGTCGACGCGGGGCGGAGGCCGCGATGTAGCCGAGATGTCGCCGAGATGGAGCCGCGATGGAGGCCGCGATGTAGCCGAGATGTCGCCGAGATGCAGCCGCGATGGAGCCGCGATGGAGCCGCGATGGAGCCGCGATGGAGCCGCGATGTAGCCGAGATGCAGCCGCGATGGAGCCGCGATGGAGCCGCGATGGAGCCGCGATGGAGCCGCGATGGAGCCGCGATGGAGCCGCGAATCAGCCAAGATTCCGCCGTCGCCGGGCGGAGGACGGCGATCCTGTCGCTCGGTGTCGCACCGGCTCACAGCCGCCGGCTGCGGTGTTGTGCGCAGGCTGGTCGCTTCGGGGTGCAACACCTTCCTCATGTCGCACCTGGTCTCGCTGCTGCACGCCGTCCACCGTCTTCCCGCGAACCTCTCGGAACCTTCTCTGAACCTTCCTGTAGGTCTCGCTGCTGCACGCCGTCCACGTCTTCCCGCGCAAGATCTCGATCATCCTCGCGGGTGAGATGTGGGGAGATGTGGGGAGATGTGGGGAGATGTGGGGAGACGTGCTGAGGCGTGGGGAGGCGTATCCCCTTTAGGCGAGAGCGAGAATGACGCCGCCGGCATCCGCGGCGGCGACACCGCCCTCTCGGCGCGTGGCCGCGAGTAAGTAGTCACTCCCTCCTCTGACATCTCCTGCCCCACACCCCCTGCTTCGGACTGCACCCTCCTTCGGGCGTGCGGAGCCTTCCCGGAGTTTACCCGGAGCCTTCCCGGCAGGCGCGCGGCCGCCTCTTCTCGGCTGCGGCGTGCGACTTGGTCCGCTCGCGCCCGTGCGTCGCGTCGGGCACGGCTCAGGTGCTGACGGGCTAACCCCTAACCCTAACCCTAACCCTAACCCTAACCCTAGGGCACGGCTCAGGTGCTGACGGGCACGCTGCGGAGGTACCTCGAGGTGGCGGAGCTGCTGCGCTGCGGCGGCGGCGGCGGAGGAGGGGGAGGCCACGCGCCGCCAACCCAGCCCCAACCCTTCCCCTGCCCCTGCAACCCCGTACCCGAATCCTAGGCCACGCCAGCCCGCACTACGGCCGCTGCGGCGGCGGCGGCGGTGGCGACGTCAACGAGGAGTGGCCTCGTCGCGCAGCAGAAGGCGGCGGCGGCGGCGAGGGCGGGGAGGGCGGCGGCGGGGGTGGCGGCGGCGGAGGCGGCGAGAGCGACGGCGGCGGGAGCGGCGGCGGCGGCGGCGGCGGTGAGCGCGGCGAGCGCGGCGACTGGAGCGCGAGCATCCCGAGGAGGTGTGAACAGCGTCTCTTCACACCCTGCTGCTGTGAACAGGCGACTGGAGCGCGAGCATCCCGCTCCCTCTGAAGGCTCTCAACGAGCTGTGCTTCGGCTCGCTCGAGTCCCTTCCGGGCGGCAAGCTGCGCCACTCTTTCCCCGAAGAGTGCGACAGTCCCGCCGCCACCGCCACCGCCTCCGACACCGACACCGACACCGACTTGCCATCCACCCCCGACACGTCCAAACAACCTGACACGCCCACACCTGACACGCCCACCCGACACGTCCGCAGGTACGCGGCGCGGGCGAAGGACCCGCTGCACTATCGCTACCCCGGCGTGGGGGGCGCGTCGCACCTCGACCCTCGCGGCGAGGTTGGGCGAGATCGCGGCGAGCTCACCCGACTGCGCGGGAGATAGGCGAATCGTACATGGACCTCGTGACCAACTGCCGCGAGGTGGTGCTCGCGCTCGAGCGCATGCGGACCGACGTCGCGGTGGTCTGCGACGTGGCGGTCGCGCGGGCGCGCTGCTCGGCCGCTGAACGCGCGGCGGGGGCGTGGCGGGCGCCCCCTTCACGGCGTTCGGTGTGAGCAGGTCCTGCTCGGCTACTTCACGGGCACGCCGATCGAGCAGATCCCCGAGATCGCAATCTCGCCCGGCCTCGGGCTGGTCGAGCTCGTGCGCGGCCACAGCGGTTTCTCCATCGAGCACCACGACATCTTCGACGTGGGGCGGCCGAGCTTGCTGGCCTCGTGAGCGATTCGCGCGGGCGGGCGAGCGTGCAGCCGAACGAGCCCGGCGTGGCGGATTCGCCATGTCTCTTGTGTCGACCGGAGCTCTGCACGCTGACGAGGGACGCTCTATTTTCTCTATCATTGGGTAGGCGAGCTTAGCTAGTGGCGGTGTTATTATTGCGCGAGGTTGTACAAGAAGGGGGTCTTCCGGTTCATGTGTGAGATTTTGCAGCGCATGTGTGGCTCTCTTGCTCCGTCTTGCAGGTCCAGCAGTACACCCCTCCGAGCGACCGAGTTTACTCAAGTGGTAGTAGTAGCGAACTCTTTTTATCACGAATCTCTCTGAAAAGGACACCACTTTGCGCTTACCGACCTAGTCTTAGAGATTCTCAGAATTACCGGCATGCCGCCGCCGCCCGCCCCCCGCGCCCCGGGCCGTGGTCTCAAAGTCAGACTCACGCGTGCCCGGAAAGGTTGAGTGTGTGTCAGCCGTCTGCAGCGTTGTACGCCGCTGCGTTCCTTCAACGAGCACGGGTATGGCCCCACCCGCCTCGAGCTCCGCCGGCAGCGCCGCGGCGCGCCGCCTCCTCGGTCCTCCACGCGCGCGGCCGGCGTCCTTCGCCGCCTCCCTCCGCACTTCGGTGCTCCTCAAAGGCGCGCACGCAGACGCTGTTGCCGATGCTCTCTGCGACCGAGCTGCAGCGCCACCCGTCCTGGAGCATCGTCCTTCAGCATCGAGTCACCGCGCACGTCTCGTACAGGTCCACCAGCTTGAGCGCACGCGTCAAGTCGAGCCTGACGCAAGCGATTGATAGAGCCCTCCTCCGTCCAGAGTACGAGGGCGATGCGGCGTGGCCTGAGGCCAGCCTGGTCGCCGAGTGAATGTCCGTTTCGGCCGCCGACGAATCCCACTTGAACTGGCGTCATGTCGAGAGAGAGCGGGTGTACTGTTTTACGGCTCCCACTTGCGTTGCCTCCACGCCGCGGGCGCCTCGGCCAGCGTCTTTACAAAGCCGACGCGCAGCAGCTTCGCGAGGCCGTCCGCCAGCCACTGCATCGGTTCGCTCGCGGGGCTGATCCGATAGCCAATCATCTCGCCCGCCCCCACGTCGCCCTGCGCGGCCGCCATCGCGTGCTCCTCGTGCAGGTCGATGCTGTCGCGATACTCCCCCGACTCGACGCCCCAGCGGCCGTACGATGCGGGGAAGGTCTCGGCCAGCTCGCTCTCGCTCGCGCTCCCGTCGACGTACATGAACAGCATCGTGTGCTGCGGAAAAGGGTCGACGCCCCTCGCCCAGCGCGGCGTGCTGAAGGAGAATACCGTGTACTCCTCTACCTACAGCTCACCTTTCAGGCCAATGGCAATGCTCAGGCCACTCGTACGGTCTATCTCGTTTGCCGGGGCTAAGGTAAGGTAAGGTAAATTTCTCCGCACACACACAGTGGTGGGGCAAGGGGGGGCGACCCTCGCATCTCCACGCCCGGACACGGGCAGGAGCCCCACGGCATTCAAAGTGCAAGCACTGGCCCGGTGCACGTGGGTGAGCAGCCTGCCCCTCCCTCCCGACAAACCAGCTCCCGCACACACACAATCGCACTCTGGCCATCGAATGACTCCGAATGACTCACTGTGTGTGCTAAAACAGAATCTCCGCAGACAGCCAAAACGGGCCGTGCCGCGTTTGTGGTGTCTTCTCAAGCACTAGCATCCGGGCGCCGCATTCGAGTGGGCGGGTCACATCTGTGTGGGCCCAGTGCGCACTAGGCGCATATGCTAGTGCTATCCTGCCCTATGCAATGGGAGGCAGAGGGATGGGGGGAGGGGGGAGGGGGGGGGGGGCAGAGGTAAGGTGTGGTGAGACTGGGGAGGGCCTCAGAGGGGGTGCGGTCCGGCTCTCTCCCAACCTCGAACAGGTCGAAGTTGCCGGTCCCGCCATCGCCGCCGACGCCGTGCGTCGCCCTTGTCCGCCTCGGAGGCGGAGGTCGTCGGGCGGGGCGCCTCGCCCGTCGCGAACCTGCCGCCGAACACAGCGTCGGCCGGCGCCGAGGCGCCGGCAGCCGAGATCAGGTCGGCGACCTTTCGGTCTCTTCAGGCCGCGTCAATTCTGCCGCACCGGGACGCCTCGTAGAGCTCGTTGGCGAGCCAGTCCCGGGCGACCTTGGTCGCCACGGAGCCCAGAGGGACCGTGGCGTACACCAGGTTGCCGAACCCGCTGCGCCCCCCTCGGGAGGCAGCGAGTAGGCGACCTGAATGTTGGACCCGGTGGGGTTGCGCGCCGCCTGCCCAGGCCCCAAATGATGTGTGAGTGTTAGAGTTGTGTTTGGTATTGATTCTTCGAAGCTTGTACAAGGTATTGATTCTTCGAAGCTTGTACACCGTGTCCTGATGTGACCTGCACGGGTGAGTCACGTCGGCGTCAAAGGAGCGACGTGCGACCTGTCAGAGCTTGATCTCCGATCTCAGCGGCGTCGAGTCGTCTCCGGTGCGCAACAAATGTACCTCCCCAGGACGCGCAGAGGCAGCTGCGACCCCGCGAGGTTGTAACGCGAGCTGTGCCACAGTGAAATGGCACTAGCCTGACTTTGAGGCAGCAGGCACCATCATCGGACGATGTCGACGAGCTGGGTCGCTCTCGCGGTAGCCAGGTAGCCCCCCATTGCATACTAGTAGCACCAGCCATGGCCTCAGGGTACAGGGAGCGCGGGCGAGGGCGCTGGGAGCAACACGGACAAAAAATCAAAATTCATCAGGTCCACACCACCCGTATTTGCATCACCCAAACCGGCCCAACAGTTTCTGCGACACCAGCGCGCCCGCAACCAGGCCGGCGTAGCCCGCCGCGATGCGCCGCGCGCGAGAGCGCCTCCGCGTCGCAGCGCGCGCGCCGACGTGCGCGCCGGCGACGGCAAACACGTTCGAGAGCCAGAGGGACGCGAGCACCGACGAGGCCAGCGACGCTCCTGCGGCGGCGCCGACCCACGCGCCCACGTGCGTGGCGACCGACGCGGCGGCGCACTCTGCCAGCCGTGGCAGCGCGGGTGGTGCGCGTGCCTGCTGGTGGCTAGGCGCGCGCCCGCCAGGCTCGTCCCCATCCTCGCTGGGGGCAGTGGCGGCCGCCGGGGCGGGGAGGCGGGCGAAGGCGTCCCCGCCCGCCGCCAGCAGCACCAGCGCCGCCGAGCGGAGCGGCGCGGCGAGCGGGGCGCGGCCGACCCACTCTGCGAGGCCCGCCTCAGCGCAGCTAGCCGCGAGCCGGAGCCGCCCGCCCCTTGCGCAGAGGGACGGCTCCAGGCCGGCGGCGAGAACGCCGCCGAGCGCGGCGCCTATTCGGTGGTCGTGCTCAGTCAATGGTGAACCACCCGCTTGTGGCCAGGACGCCGCCGAGCGCGGCTCCTGCGGCGGCGGTGAGCCTATTGTGAATCGCTTCAAACCTGATCGATGGGGCGCACCGCGAGCCCGGCTGCGGCGGCGGCGGTGCGCCTCCCGGCGCTGCTGAGGAGGATCGAGCGGGCAAAGGCCCACGCGGCGCTGCGTAGAGACCCCGTGCCGAGCAGTGTGCCGATGGCCACGGTGCCGTGGGACGAGACGCGAAGCTTGCCGCGACCCGCTCGGTCGAAGAAGAAGAGGTAGTGCGCCGGTGGCCGCTCCTCCGCACCGGCGGACGATGGCGGGTCCTCGCCGGCCGGCAGAAAGTTGCGCACAGCGTGCGCGCCCGGGCCGTCGGCGCGCTGCAGGTAGTACCGCGTCCGCCCGACGGGCAGCCTGGTGCGGGGCAGACGGGAGCTGTGGGTGTTGGAGGGTGGGGCCTCAGGCAATGCGCCGGGAGGGTCGAGCTGAGCCTCAAGTTGGAGATGGCGTCGCCAAAGACGCGGTGGCACGAGAGCGAGCCTGAAGGCAAGAGGCGAGCCCTGACAGGCACGGTGCGAAGGGCAGCCAAGGACGCGGTGGCGCGAGAGCGAGCCGCTTCCGACGACCGGCTCGAGCGCCTTGCGCAGGAAGCCCCCAAAGTTGTGCACGCCGCCGTCGTTGAAGGCGTGCACCTCCAGGCAGCCAGTCAATCAATCAATGAATCGGCCAACCAAAGTTGTGCGCGCCGACGCTTTGAAGGCGTGCACCTCCACGCGGCGCGCGAGCCCGAGCTCCACCGCCTCCGCGCCGCCCTGTGGGAAGAGTTCTGAGAAGCTTCGGCGTGCCAGCCGGGGGCGGCTGAGAGGCAGGCATCTCGGAGGTGTCTAGGAGGTGTCTAGGAGGTGTCTAGGAGGTGTCTCGGAGGTGTCTCGGAGGTGTCTCGGAGGTGTCTCGGAGGTGTCTCGGAGGTGTCTGGGAGGTGTCTCGGAAGGTGCATCGGAGGTGCATCGGAGGTGCCTCGAAAGGGTCTCGGGGGTGTGTCGGAGGCGCCTTGGAGTGGCCCGTTGCGTAGCGCCGAAACCCAGCCAATTCCGAGAGGCGCTCTGTGCGCCGGCAGTTCTCGTCGTGGAAGCGCAGCAGCGCCTTGAAGTGGGGGTTGGCCTGCGGCCGCCCCAGCAGCAGGTACGTTAGGTCCACCGCCACGTCCTCGCCGCTCTCCGTCCCGCGCGCTACCGTCCAAGTCGCTGGGCGGTCGCCGGACAGCCGGGCCACAAAGGCGAGGCGCCCGTCGGGGGAGAGATCGAGCACGATTGCGTCGTCGAGGCCGCACTCGTGCTGCCGGAGCCGATCCAGCAGCGTCGAGGCCGAAGGGCTCTCCTCGCCAGGTCTGCGCGCCGGTGCGAGAGGCGCATCCGCATAGATTGCGGCCGAGAGAACCGCACACGTGAAGGCCTCCTCGCCCACCTCCTCACGCGCGAATGCGCGGATGCCGGGAGACGGGAGGTGGCGGTCCTGGGCGTGGGAGGCGGCAATACGGACGGCAGCGCTGGAGCTGCCACCACCGCTCGCGTCTTCGTCGGCCAGCGCCTCTCCACGCCTCTCGGACCTGGCCCTCATCTGATGGCTAACCTCGAAATCTGCACCTTGGATGGCTGCGCTCCCTCCAGCATCTCTTCAAATGCGACCGGTCCTACCGAGGCGACGCGGGCGACCCGCGTTGGAAGGATGGTCGCGAAGGCTTCATGCGGCTTCTGCAGCAGCAGGCTCGACCGGGCTCAGCGGCGCACTACTTTCGGACCGTGTGCTACGCGCGCAAACAGCCGCAGGCGGACAGGCGCGCCAAGCACGCCCGGTGGGTCGCGGACACGGCGAAGGCGCGGTCCAGGGAGGAGGAGGGCGCCGGGGGTGACCCCGAGGCTCGGCGCCGGGCCAGGGCGGCCTCCGACGCTGCGCGCAAGGCCGCTTTCCGCGACCGCGGGTCCCAGCATGTCATCTCCAGCCCCGGGGTCCAGTACTCCTACGAGTGGCTTCGACCGTGGGCGGACAACCCGAGGCTGCTCGCCGCCATCGACACGGTCCGGCGCCGCCGCCCGCCCGCCGGGGCGCGGCGCGAGTACTACGGCATGCTTTTCCATGGCATGCGGCTGCTCCGAGACAACATCTCTACCCCGGACGCCGGCTTGTACATCGCCTTCCTCGCTCTGGCCAAGATGGTGACTGTCAATCACGTGCGAGAGGGGGGCCGCGCGCGGCCGAAGTCGGAGATCCTCGGGCGGGTCCGCGCCGTCATGACGGGGGGGCTCGAGGAGCTGGTCCGTGCGATGGTCTTGGAGGCGACGGAAGCCACGGCTGCGAGGCGGGCGCGCGAGGCGGCTGCGCGAGCTGCCGAGCTCGAGCGCCAGAGCCGCGCAGGGGGGGTGGCGGCGGCGGACGCGGCGGCTGCTATGGGGCGCGGGGCGCGAGCGGCGGCGGCGACGGAGGAGGCGGAGGGGCGAGAGGAGGGCGGGGCTGGGGCGGAGGCGGGCGAAGACGAGGGCGAGGAGGGCGCGCCCGAGCAGGACGACGGTGACCGCCTTCTCGCCACCGTCCTGGGCCTGGCGGGCGCGGGCTACCTGTCCAAGGCTTGTGCGCGATTCACTACGAACCCGGTGGCCAAGACGGGCACTTTTGACGAGACGCAGCCTGGCGGCGGCTTGACGAGCGACCAGGCGTTTGCTCGCGACACCCTCCGCGAGCTCCACCCGCAGTCGACGGAGGCGTTGGACGACGACATGCTGCCGGTTCGGGACGCGAGCGGCGCAGTCAGACGCTACTCGACCTCGAGCAAGGAATACAAAGACGCCTTCTGGGAGGTGTTTCATTCCGTGCCCAAAGCGCGCGCTATGTCCGTCGACGGCGTCAGCTATGAGGAGCTCGAGTTCCTCTTCTACGGAGGGGCCGACCCGAGGCAAGTTTTGTTTGACATCGTGGCTTCGATCAACCGGGGCGAGGCTCACGAGTCGGCGACGAGGATCTGGGGCGACCTCAACCTCCTCGGCATCGAGAAGCGGGACGACGACGGCATGACGATCGGCCGTCGATCCCGAAGGGTCGTCGGTTGAGCTAGGGAGCCTGGCGATGGACGCCACCGCGACCCCTCGTGGCATCTCTCTCGCCGTCGGCGAGCCGGGGGCTCGCAGACGGCCGACTTTCTATATAACCAGTAGGACAGCCGTGAGTGTGAATCGGATAAGGAGTTTGCGTCCGTCCACCGTCTTCGTGGACGTCTGTCCTCGTGACACCCACACCCCACACGGCCTGTTTTGCTTCTGTCGTACCGGTATCAGCCTCTCGTTAGAGCATCCGGGACGATCTTGCCATATCCATACCGCACGTGCCGGCTGCGCTCAGGGCTGCAGCAGCGCCGCTCAGGGCCACGCCGTCGCCAGGAGAGGCGGGCGGCCCGACAGGCAGCGCTTCCGGCATGGTTCTGGCAGAGGTTTCGCCGTCCGGGGACGGCGGGGTGGCCGTGGGGACGGACGCGGACGCGGAGAAGATCGAGAAGTTGCTGCGATCGGAGCGGGGCGGGACGCGTCTGACAGCTGTCGGCATTGTCGACGAGAAGATTGGTGACGTCGCTTTTGAGCTGGCAGAAGACATCCCGTTCGCGGCGCTGGAGCAGCGCCTCCTCCACCCTGATGGGTGGGAGGCGCTGGCGGGGACGCTGCTCGGGGAGCCCAGCGCGCGGGCTGGCTACCTCATCAAGAGGGACCTCCTCAAGACCTGGTGGCAGGATGCGACACCTGAGCAGCCTCCCACCATGGCTGGCACGCCTAGATCTCAGCCATGCACTCCTACCGGATGGCCGGGACACAGCCATCGCAGCCATCGGCCGGAGGATGGCTGCACTGGCTGGATGGCAGCCAAAATGCCGTGTGCTGGTAGGGCGGAGTGGCTAAGATCCTGCAATTGCAGCCATGCGTGTTAAGGATGGCTGGCATGCCTGTATCCCCGCCATCTGGTAGGAGTGTATGGCTGAGATCTAGGCATGCCAGCCATCCTTAGCACGGATGGCTGTGAAACAGGGAGCGCAGCCATCCAAGGTGCAGATTTCGAGGTTAGCCTCATCTGATCCAGCTTCTTTAAGGTCCCTCGGGGCCAGTTGGGGGGGGGCAAACCCAGCCCGCCCCCTAGAGCTCCAGGTAAGGCCCAGGTGTGGCCTATGGCATCAGAAGGGACCAAGAGGTTCCGCGGTCGCCCTCAAACGATGCAACAGCCGCTTCAAGGACCTCGCCACCCCGCTGGTGGCAAACGCGCCGTGGAAAGGACGGGCGAGAAGTGGCGGAATGCGGCAGCCAAAATCGGCGGCGGAGGCGCTGCAAAGATCACATCCGCTCCATCTTTGCGAATGCGGGGCTTGGCCTGACGGGCCTGCCGTGGCACCACAAAGAGCCTGAGCCTGAGCAGGCCGTCGCCGGGGACGCCGAGGACGAGGGCGAGGAGGGCACGCCGTGGCTGCAGGACGGCGGCCTGTTCGCCGAGGAGGACGACTCGTACCGGCGCAGCCAGCCGCCCAATGAGATCCTCGACGTGGCTCGTTTGACGTAGGCAGGCGTCAGTTGGGAGATTTGCCTCTTTTGTTACTGCTACTGTGCCGTACGAAAGTGTGAACAGGTTGGAGCAGCAGCTCCTGAGCATGGCGCCGCAGGCGCCTGTTGATAGGTACAGGTGATAGCCCTGGATGGGCAATGCATACGCCTAGTTGGGCCTCAGATCGCCCAACCGCGTCCCGGTGCTCTGCCGTCGGATTTGTGACTCCGCCGCACCGCGCCGCGGCCGGGGGCCCCCTCCGGAGGCCAAGGATGGCCGTGACGGACCGGGACGAGCTCGGGGAGGTTCAGTGTCAGTGTATATATTGTACGCTGTGTCGGCTGGAATTGCTCACAGACTCGCCATCACCACCGACGGCAGTGTCTGGAGCTGGGGCAATGGAGGCCGTGTCTAGCTGGGACACGGCGATCAGCAGCACCAGTTGCTGCCCAAGAAGATCGAGGCCTTTACCGGGCAGCGCGTCGTCTCTGTGTCGGCTGGAAGCCGCCACAGCATCGCCCGCATCGCCGACGGCAGCGTCTGGAGCTGGGGCCAGGGAGGCTGGGGCCGGCTGGGCCACGGCGACGAGCAGAGTCAGCTGCCGAAGAGCCAAGAAGCCCTCCAGCGCGAGCGAGGCGTGGAAGAGCAGAGCGAGACTGCCGCGGCGCGAGCGATGTCGGCGGGGCGAGAGAGGGCGAGCACGAGGAGCTCCGTGGGGAGGTCGAGCAGGCGGGTGGGCGGCGTGCCTGGCCGAGGGAGTGGCGGCGGCGGCGGAGATGTGGCGCGAGCGGTGAAGAGCGGGGAGGGCATTCGCCGAATAATAAAAAAAGAAAGACACTGGTCGATAACGCTGAGCTGGCCAGGGCGGCGCCGCGTGGAGCACCGCGTGGAGTGCACACATGAGGTCGCTCCGGCTGCTTGCCGTCGCCGTTCTGGCGGTGGCGGCGGCGCAGGAGGAGGAGGAGGAGGGTGACTTCAAGTCGGAGAACGCGCGGCGTCGCGACGAGGCGGCAAAGTACACGTACTGCGAGGAGGACAACTGCTACGACCTGCTCGGCGTCAAGCAGACGTCGCTGGCGTTTGCCATCAAGCGCGCGTACCGCCGGCTGGCCGCGGAGTGGCACCCGGACAAGAACCCCGACCCGATGGCGCGCGAGAAGTTCCAAAAGTTCGCCAACGCCTACTCGGTCCTCGCCGACACCGAGATGCGCGCCAACTACGACTACCTCCTCGAGCACCCGATGGAGTTTCCGATGCACTTCATGCGGTTCGGCTCGGGGCAGTACGCGCCGAAGACGGACCCGCGCGTCGCGCTCGCCCTCTGCGTCCTCCTCGTCTCCGCCATGCAGTACGTCTACCGCCACCAGACCCGCGCAAACCTCCTCGCCAGCGCAAAGCAGGCGCCTTCCGAGACACGCCTTCCTCCACCGCCTTCCGAGACCCTCCCTCCACCCTCGCCACGCCGGGTCGCCACATGGCCGCGAGGGGCCTCGCCCGCCGCTCCCTCGCTCCTCTCTCGCGCTGCCTCGGCTGCCACCGCCGCCGCCCCCCCCCCCCCCCCCCCGCCCCGGGCCCCCTCGGCCGTGCCTTGCCGCTGCCTCCTGACGGCGCTACCTCCCTCCCCGCCTCTGCCTCCGCCGCCGCCGTCGCACCACCCGCGCCACCGCACCCGCGCCTCCCAAGTCTGCCACGGCCGACGCCGCCATGGCGTCAGCCACCTCCCCCACTCCCGCGCCCGCACCCGCCGCCTTCTCCCGCCTCGGGCAACGCCCGCTCTCGCCGCCGCTCTCTCGCCGCCGCCCCCGACCCGCTCTCACCGCCGCCCCCCGGCCCCGCCGCGCCAGTCGCGCGAGTACCAGGCGCGGCTGCGGCTGCTGATGGAGCAGATGGCAGAGGCGGAGAAGAAGGGCGCCGACAAGAAGGGCGTGTCCGGAAAGGCGCGCCAGACGTCGGGCTCCTCAAAGTCGTCCCGCAAGGGCGGCGCCGCCGCCGAGCTCAGGGCGAGATCTAGCCGAGAGGTGGCCGAGAGGTGGCCGAGCTCTAGCCGAGATGCGGCCGAGATCTAGCCGAGATCTAGCCGAGATCTAGCCGAGCTGCAGCTGCAGCCGAGATGTGGCCGAGCTGCAGCCGAGCTGCAGCCGAGCTGCAGCCGAGCTGCAG
>NW_005200218.1:109095-111685 GCF_000372725.1 Emiliania huxleyi CCMP1516 | reverse complement strand
TACCTCCCTCTACCCCCCTCTACCCCCCCCCCCCCTTAGTCCGAGCTCGGCGAGCCCCCCTCATGGAAGAACACCCTCGTCTTCTCGCTCGTGCCGATGATGCGCGAGTTCTACGCCGTCATCACCAAAGAGCCAGAGACGCTGACGCGGCGCGCGCGCCCGCCGCACCAGTAGCCGCCGCCGCCGTCGCCGCCACGCTGAAGATTTGCACCCGTCCGCGCGCCAAGCCAGTCAGTCTTACACACCTCCTAGCATGGAGGACGGGCCCACACGCACACACACGCTGCACACGATTGGCTCGGGAGCCGACACGAGGCACACTCTCACCGGCCTTAGCACCGGGTCCGGACTGCTGGACACACAGCACGCCAAGCAGCTGGCACAAAACCGGCCCGCTCGGAGCCCTCTCGGAGCCCTCTCGGAGCCCTCTCGGAGCCTCCTCGGATCCCTCCTAGCCCTCTCGCAGCCTTCTGGCGGAGCCTTCTCGGAACCCTCCTTCCCGGAACTTTCCCCTGCAGGCGCGCGCTCGGCCTCTCGGCGTATCAGTGGGGGCTCATCGACGCGGAGGAGCGCGAGCCCAAGCCTAGAAGCGAGCCCAGAAGCGAGCCCAGAAGCGAGCCCAGAAGCGAGCCTAGAAGCGAGCCCAGAAGCGAGCCCAGAAGCGAGCCCAGAAGCGAGCCTAGAAGCGAGCCTAGAAGCGAGCCCAGAAGCGAGCCTAGAAGCGGAAGAGCGAATAGCGGCCCGGGTGGCATTCCGACGCACCTCCCCGAAGCTGTCCTCCGCCGCACTCGCTGCTCTCGCAGCCCCTTGTGTCCACGCAGTGCGCTGCATGCCCGCGCCCCGAGCGCGGCGTCTCTGCACCGCAGGAGCGCGAGGAGCTGCTCGGCAAGGAGCTGTGGGAGAGCGACAACCTCGAGGCCTACAACGAGGAGATGGGCATCGGGGGCGACGCCGGCGCGGCGCAAAAGCCGAAGAAGCCGAGCAAAGCGAAGCAGCGCAAGGCGGCGCTGCGCGGAGGCGCGGCAGAGGCGATGGACTAGGCGAGGGACGAGCGGCGGCCCGAAGGCGGCGGGCTAGGGCGCGTCGGGCGCGTCGCTGCACCGCCCGCGGCGCTCAGCGAGACTGCTCCCCCCCCCCCCCCCCTCCTCTCCTCCTCCTCTCCCTCTCCGCCTCCTCTCTCCTCACGGGCTAGCGCCCTCCCTCTCCCTCTCTCCTCCTATCCATGATCCGGCCGGCGCACGGGCGTCGAGCAGGCGGGGGTGTCCCTGCTGGCGGGACAGAGGTGCGCGTGTGCGGGTTGCGCGCGGGCGTCCACCGTGTCCTTTGCGCGCCCAGCCGCTCTCTGTCTCGCGATCTCCTCAGGCCTCTGAGCTCTGTATGCGACTGTGTGCACTCCACCGCCCACTGTGGAGGTGGCTGGCGAAGGGCGGCGAGAGAGAATACGGCGCGCTAGCAGGACGCTCTCTCCGTTCGTGTTTGCGCGCGGGTTGTGTGCCCTCTGTCTCGGCTAGACACATATGATGAGATATTGCAATAAGCTATATCCTATAAGGTAGGATGGACGCGCAAAAAAAAAAAACAGTCGTGTCACGTGAGACCGATATGCGATAATTATTTTGGCAATTGACCGGGCGGGAGCGGGCAGCGGGAGAGCGGCAAACCCGCAAAGTCGCTACCTAGTCTCGGCGCCGACCCGCAGCCGCACACGAGACACGTGCGGGGTGCAGCGCACCGCTGCGGACGCGCTGCCGCAAGGCCTGTGGCTAGTGCCATTTCACTCTGACACGCTAATCTTGAAAACGTCTCCAACGGAGCTCCGTGTTGCTTCCAGCGCCATCCCCCGCGCTCCCTGCGGCCATGGCCGATGCTCCTAGTATGAGGGGCCATCTGGCTACCGCGAGAGCGACCCAACTCGTCGACATCGTCCGATGATGGTGCCGCAAAGTCAGCCTTCGGAGGCTATCGTGGGCCACGTGGGGTCGAGCCGGCAGTAGCCGTGACATGTGGTTCCACCACCCCTCGTAGGCTTTGCCTCTGACCGCCACCGTTCCCAGGCTGCCTAATTGGATGGAAAGGAAGGCTCGGCGAGCGTATAGAAGCGTGCTCGACCTCGTCGTGGCAACCTGTACGGCAGCGCTGGTAGGCGCGATGAGCGTCGTGCCACCTGACCCGAGACGGGTCGCAGGCGTCGTACCGAGCGCGTCGAGACCGTGTCCTGATGTGATCTGCACGGGTGAGTCACGTCGGCGTCAAAGGAGCGACGTGCGACCTGTCAGAGCTTGATCTCCAATCTCAGCGGCGTCGAGTCGTCTCCGGCGGCGACAATTTTGTCCCTCCCCAGGACGCACAGAGGCAGCTGCGATTGGAGATCAAGCTCTGACAGGTCGCACGTCGCTCCTTTGACGCCGACGTGACTCACCCGTGCAGATCACATCAGGACACGGTCTCGACGCGCTCGGTACGACGCCTGCGACCCGTCTCGGGTCAGGTGGCACGACGCTCATCGCGCCTACCAGCGCTGCCGTACAGGTTGGCACGACGAGGTCGAGCACGCTTCTATACGCTCGCCGAGCCTTCCTTTCCATCCCAT
>NW_005200218.1:63485-108995 GCF_000372725.1 Emiliania huxleyi CCMP1516 | reverse complement strand
CGTCCCCTTGGCGGGGTCGCAGCTGCCTCTGGAAGGCACCGAGAGGGACAAAATGGCGCAAATGGTCAAATCAAGGTTTTGTAACGCGAGCTGTGCCACAGTGAAATGGCACTAGCCTGTGCGCTGTGTGGCACTGCACGCAGGCAAGTGCCGTCGTGCGTCGTACCGATGCGAGACGGAGGTCGCGGACTGGAGCCGTATGCATTTGCACGCCTGCGTAGGCCGGTCGGACCCGATTTTATTAAATTTTCAAGTTTAAGCGCAGACCTCAAGACTTGAACGCAAGCATGTTCAGGCCATCTAGAGTGCCGAACAACATCGCACCGGTTCGGTTCGCGCATCACGGCCGCGCAAACTGGCTGCACTGCGGCGCGAGGCTCAGCGGGGCGTCCGGACCACTGACTCGGGCGATGTGGTGGTCGAGCGCAGCCTTCTTGAGCTGGAGAGCCGCCGCAGTATGCGCGGTGGATGGGACGTCGGCCAAACCGCGACGCGCAAGCTGCAGGGAGGAGCTACAGCGGCTCCTCTCCTCATGCTGGTTCGCCAAACCGAGACGTTGAGGTCCTCGTACACTCATGTCGCGCCTCGAGTAAGAGCCATCACGCTGCCCAGCGCTGGACCGTCGTAAGGTCCGGCCTTAGGCCAGCTCGCAGCACTGTATGAACTCACGCTGGCGAGCACCATCCCAGGATGAGGCCTTCAAGAGCGCGCGCCAGGGACGTCCGTATGGCAAAATCGGCGTGAATTCGCTATGAAAACGCTTCCAACCCATCAAGAGCGGGCTCAGAAGAGACGATACTAACCCAGGATCACCAGGGCACCTTAGGGTATCGAAATTTTCCACCCCCCCACCCCCTCCCGCTCCCCCGGCCCGCGCCTCTCCCCCTAACTAACACACGCACCACCGCTGACACCCTCACCAGGCCTCTCCCCCCGCCTCGCCGCTCTCGCGGTGCAAGCCGACTCCTGGCGACCGTCCTGGTCAGCGGCCCTTGCCAGGACGGTCCGAGCGCCGCGCTCGCTCCGGTGAGCGAGCACTACAGTAGCACACCGCACCTGCACCGCCTGTAGTGGCACCGGCACCAGCCTCCCCAGGCCCGCCTCTCCAACGTCTCACTCGCCACCCTGCTCGCTGCCGCCCCGCCCGTCGCCACTGCCACTAATCTGCCGCTCCGCAGCCCGCTCCACCTTCCCGCCCGCAGCGCCTCCCGTGCCGACGCAGCCTAGAGACAACAGAGCTGGGTCAATATCACCGCGGGAACGCCTCCTCTCGACGTGGGACAGAGCCTCCTCCACAACGTCGAGAGAGCGACGGCCAGCGTGGCGCGGCGCAACGTCGCGCGGCAGTGGCCGCAGTGGCTCGAGGCGGGCAGCGCCGGCGACAACGAACGCGGAGCGCGCGGCGACAGCGGTGGCGAGAGCCGAGGGACGTGACTACACCCTCGAGCGCCGTGCGCGCGCAACCTCGTCAGCCAACCACGCGCCGCACCAGCGCCGCGAGCGACGCCTCGAGGCACAACGTGCAGCCGCCGCATCCCCCGCCGCCGCCGCCGCCGCCGCCGCCGCCGCCGCTGCCTCGCTCCACGGCGGCGGCGGCGCCGCCGCCGCAGACTGTAAGCACCAACAGCCGGCGGCTCGGCACGCGGCGGCCGCCTCCGGCCTGGGGGCGCGTCGGCAGCGCGGCGCGCCACCTCGCTGCTCGACACGCGCCGGACCTGTCATGCGCGGCTGCGCCACCGCTTCCTCGTGCGGCGCCGTCGCCGCCGCCACGCCGGCCGCCTGCTGTGAGCGCCGCGCTGCTCGGCCGCACCCGCCCGTGCCGGCCGCAGCTGCTCTGCCGTCAGCGCCGTCGCCGTCACGGGCCAAGCCGCCGTTGTCGCCGCAGCCACGCCCGTCGGCCTCGCTGCCGCCGGTCCAGCATGGCTGACATCGCCACTACCACGGCACCGGGCAGGGTGAGGCGCTAGAGGGTGAAGGGTGCATAGAGGCGAGGTGAGGCGGCACCTAGGGGCAGTGACCCCCGTGAGCCGGCAAGCCGACGCGCCACTACCGGGCAAGATGGAGGCCGAGCTGCGACCCTCACAGCTCTCGCGGCATGCGTCCAGAGCTCGATTCATCTGCCTCGCCGCTCGCTCGCCGCCTTTGTGGGACCTAAAGAGAGAGGTTCTGAGCCGTCGGGCGGCGCTGATGGTGGCCCGCGTGGGTGGAGCCCGCGGCAGCTAGGCCGCCTGGGCGCGGGGGGGGTGGTCCGGTGCTTCAGAGGCAGCGTGAGCGACGGGGGGGGCGAAGGATGTGAGGCGGCTCGCCTGCAGCGCCCACCTGCTGGGCCGTCTGGATCTGCGATTACGCCTCGGGAAATGCGAGATCATCCAGAAAATGTCTGCAGACCTCAAACCGATGGCCTCAAAAAGTCGTTGTCAGCCACCGATTTTCCGTGTCGCCCGACCCGCCACCTCACCGGCCCGGCGTTCGGAGGCGTAAAATCTTGGTCGGCCGTTGGGCCGGTGCCATCGGCCGCGGTCGAGTCGACCGTGCCCCGTCTTGGGCACGATGGACATGTGACCGGCTCCGGTCAAGATGTGCCCCGGCATGGCGGATGAGGCTCTCAGGTTGGGCGACGCGAGCGCCGAGAAGGTGGAGCAAGACCTCGCGTCCCACATGGGCTTGCTCGGTTGGCAGGGTTGGATTTGGGTTCTTTGTGATGCGCCAACTTCAACTTCCGGAACGACTCAACAGGGCCCAAAGACGGGGGAGCGACCGGCCTACGCCTGGGAGTCGGCTGCGCGGGAACCCGTCGGACAGGTGCTCAGCTCGGCCCTCACTCTAGATACCCGCGTCCCCCGTCCCGGCTCCCGAAACGCTACGTAATCGGCAGGAAAGAAAGGTGTACAATTCTCGTAGTCTCGACGTGGCGGTGAGAACAAGCCGCGCAGAAAGTGACACTGGCCACACGGTAGCGTACTTTACTGCTCCAACCCCATAGGGAACAAGTCGTCATAGATAAGGTCACACGACTCGTAGATCAGATCGACCCCAAACCGTACCGGCTCCCTGTCCTCTGTGCCGTCGAGCCGGAAGGAGCGGACCTCGCCGCTCTCTATTGACTGAAGATCGGGGCTGAACACCATCTCGTACTTCCAATAAGCACTGTGCCCACTTAAAGGGTTGATTCCCCAGAAAATGGTGCCGCGGAACGTGCGGCTCGCGGCGTCGTACACGGGCGACACGAAGTACTTCCGCGCCTGTATGAACGCGCTCGCGGTGAGAAACTGCAACACACACGTCTTCTCGAGTGTATTCGTACTTGGAATGTTTATTCAGCATCTAGGTGTGCGGGCCGGTGGCGCGCCGCCGTCGGCCAGCTTCCAAGAGCTCGGGGCTGCTGCATACGAGATGTAGCTGCTCTCCGGGCTCACAAAATGGTAACTAGCCAGGCCCAAGGTCCGCTGCTGCTGGAAGATGTGGCCGAAGATGGACGCCTCCTCTAGTTGTCGCTGCTGGATGCAGACTTCGCTCATCTGGCATGGCATGGGCGGCTGGTGCGACCTCTCTCCGAGCGTGAAGCCAGCGACTGCCGCTGCCAATGCAACCGCGACTGGACCTGTCTGCACCCCAGACGTCCGCACCGGCACAATCCGCCCGCCGACATTTCGTCCGGAGCGCCTCGGGGAGCACAGCACTGGCCCGGCAATGAAGCATACCGCGAGCGTGACGGCCAGCCTCGGTCGCTGCATCGCCGCCCGGTCCGACTTGATGATTCTTCCGTCCGGCGCCTGGCTGGTGCATTTTTTTAATCTCGAGGTTCTCGAGGTGGATATCCTTTGGCCGCGTTGGGTAGCGAGGATTGGTGTAACCCGAGCCACGGAGGCGTGTTTTCTGACGGCCGACCGTCAGTGCACGGAGTTGCCCCTTCTCCGACTGCCCCGGCTAGTTCACGGGTTTCGCGGGAGTGACCCCGTGCGTCAAACCCGAGACCTAGCGCGGGTGGGTTGGAGGGGGCTCGCCCCGTTCCTCCCCATCGGGCCGCGTGTGCGGCCACGCCTCGCAGATTCGTTTCTCGCGCCTGGGTCAGGCGCGCGGGGCATCCCCCGGGTCGCTCGACCAGCGATCCGAAGAGTGGCCGCTATGCGAGGGAAAGAGCGGGGCCCTCGACGCCTCAGTCCGGCCCTCCGAGGGGGGAAGGGAATTGCGGGGTCCCCACGGGCGCCTCAGTTCGGCCCTCCCGAGGGGGGGAGGGGAGCAAGGGGGTGGGGGGATTGGGGTGGTGGGGAGGGGTCTCGGGTTTCTTGTGGCTAAAACTTGCCTTTCGGGGAGGGGCCTCCGGCCGTGCTAGCGCAGTGGCGCCCGCTCGACATCTTCCCCTCCTCCCCTCGAGGCAGCGAGTAGGCAGCGAGAGGAGGAATCGAGCGCCTATCTGTCGATGGTGCGAGGAGGGACACTGATCACTGTGTGCTCTAAGTGGCTGAAAACTTGATCAATTGTTTTTTGAGCCCCTACGCCCTCGGGACGATCACCGCGCTACTGCTCCCGGGCCAGGGGTGTAAGGGAACACACTAGGGCACACCAGGGCCGGTCTAGCCAGCCCTATCCCGCCCACAGCCTTCGAAAACGCACAAAAATCGCACCGCCGGAGCCGCGGCGAATCGCTACCGGAGGCCGCGTGTCGCGCCACCGACGGCCGCACGACGCACCCCCGGCTCCGCGCCGCTGCTCCACCGCGCCGGCCATCCAGCGCGCACCCCCCAAGCTGCTGGTGCCCTCTTAAAGGGCCACAAAGCCTCGAAAGGAGCCGTCGACCGTCACCTAACAGAGGGGTGTCGGCCCCGGGCTCGCCGCTCTTGCGAGCGGTCGGCGGCGTCTAGGGCGGAGCCAGCGGTAGTAGCGGTGGTGCCGGCGTGTGCCGTGACGGAGGGGGTGGCGGCGGGGCGCGGACGGCGGGGTGCGGCGGCCGAGGCTCGAGCGGGGGGGGCGGCAGCGGTGGCACCATCGTCGGCGGAAGTTCGACCTGGCGGGTGAGAGGTGGGAGGCGCCGAGGGCGGAACCGCTGCGGACGCGGCGAGGTTGGAGGCGCAGAGGCCGAGGCGGCACGGGCGGCGGCGCCGACGGCACTGCAGCGCCGGTGCAGCGCCGGGGAGGGCGGCTGAGGTGGCGCGGACGGCGGTGGCGAGAAGGCGGGCGGAAGCTTAGACGGGTGGTGGTGGAGGAGGAGGCGGCAAAATCACGGGCGAAGCGCCGAGGGGGGCGGCGGAGGCGGTGCACCAGCGGTGGGGAGGGTAGCTACGGCGGCGGGGTAGCGGCCAGCATCGCCAGGGGGGGCGGGAGGTGCCGCGGGTGCCGCACGGGCGGCGGCGGCCGTGCCGGTGATGGCGCCTGGGAAAGGGAAGGCGCGGGTCTGAGAGGCGGACGCGCGGGCGGGAGAGGTGAGTGAGACCACGCACGCGGCTGCGGTCGCGTCGCGCCGTGCGGGAGGGGCGCCGGCGCAACCACGGCGGCAGCCGAGGCGGCTCATCGCGCCGTGCAGAGGCTCGGGGGAGGCGCGCGGTGCGGCGGCGCACCGCTAGATCGCCGCGACAAAGTGTAGCCGAGGCGGGGCGGGAAGCGCCCGAGCCGGCCGTTGGGGCGGCGCCGACGCCGCCCAGGATGCCGTGGGCCGATGGTGCGGAGGAGCGGCCGCTCCCCCTCTCGGGGCGGCCGCAAAACCTGTGCAGCAGCAGCACGCCGATAACGCGCCTGCTGGGGGTGAGTCGCAAAATGTGAGATTGCGGGCCCCGCCGCGATTACTTGTGCCTTGGGAAGGGGGTGCAAGCACACCTCCGCTACTCGGAAGATAGGGTCGTCTGACTCGATCGCGAGCGAGCGCGGGTAGACGGCGGCGTCCGCAAAGCGACGGCTCGCGCGCGACCGCGGGCTTGCGCGTCGGCCGTGCGCGGGCAGAGGGTGCTGAGGGGCGAGCGGTGGCGGTCGCTCGCCCGGGCAACCCGCGCGCGGGCGGCGCGCCGCAGCGGGGAGCGCCCAGGGGCGCGGCGCGTGCTGGCTGCGAGCGGGCGCTTGACATCGTTTTTTGAGAGAGATAGCCCAAAAATATCCGCCCCGATAAAGCACCACAGTGGTTGGGGGAGAAGGCCCATCTTGAAGGGGCCGAAAGGGTTGGGGCGACTTACTTGTGGGGAAGGAGGCCTTTCCGGGCGGGTGGGCAGGCGGGCGGGGCGGGGCGGGGAGGGCGGGCGGGGCGGGAGAGAGCAGCAGCAGTGGCGGCAGCATTAGCAGCAGCAGCAGCATTACAAAACAAATATTGCTAAAAATCTCTCTCGCAGCATTAGCAGCAGCAGCAGCAGCAGCAGCAGCAACAGCGGTGGCCTCGCCTCCTGTGGTGTCTACCTCTTTCAGTCTATCTAGGCGGCCGCAAGGTTAATATACCAAATAATGGTGTCAAAACACCGGGGGGTGGTTGGCGCGCATGCACCTGAGAGGTCTCAGCCTAGCGCGCATGCTGCTCGACGTCGACCCCTCCACAACACGATGCACTCCATTGGACACCACACCCTCTCTCTCAAACAGGACGACACCACACACCCTCTCTCTCTCTTCCATCACGCTCACTCTCCCTTCTCTCCTCTCGAGGTTAGGTCATCTCGTTGGTGGTGGTTCATCTGGGCTTGCTTCCCCGACCTCTTTTTTTAATGTATTGGCTCTTACGTACATTCCCGGAGGAGGGCTGCTGACAGATTTTCAATGTATGTGGGGGGTAACTCCTAAATTTCTTTTCAGGGTAATGGCCAGCCTGGCCGCTGCCGTTGAGGAGACCGCCAGTGGCAGCCCGCAGCTGCCCCCTCCCTGCGCCTCGCCACCTCCAGGCCAACGACATCTTTCGGGCGACGATGCCAACGGCTGAGTTCGACATCATGGACCCGTTGATTGCTGGCTTCAACCTCGAGGCGCTCAAGCGGCGGTACAACCGGCTGCAGCGGCAGGAGTGGCCGCGCAACAAAACGCTTCGGGCGGCGCCTGTGCGACGGCAATTCTTTCGTTTCGCCCCCAATTTCAGGAGCGCGGCCCCGAAACTGTGAAGCCGAGTTGTTCATGAGGCCGTGGAAAAGGATAACGAGCTCCCGCTGTCCACGCTCGCGTCACTCGCCGAACGTGGCACGTGTGTTGATGTCGTAGGACTTCAGAGGCCACGCGGTGCGTCTCCTCTCGGCCTGTAGTCTCTTGGCTAGCTGCTAGTATCTATCCACGCTGGGCTGTTTTCCTCTCCGACCCCTCCCTCCCCCTCGCCCTCGCCGGGAGGGCTCGCCGCCGCTCACTGCCCCTCCGGCTCCTCCTGCGCCGCCTGCAGCCCGCGCAACCATTGCCGCTGTTCTGCAATGTACCGATCAGTCACCTTGTCAACGGCGCCGCTTTCGATTCTGCGAACCCCGCTGAAGGTGGAGAGGGATGCCACGAAGCGCGCCAGAGACAGCACAAAGAAGCCGCAGTCGGTCCCGTTTTGCTGTCGCGGGCAGCCGCGCAGCTCCTGCTCAACTGCGCGGAGGCGAGTGAGTGTTCCCCTCACATCGGTTGGGAGCGGTCTGCCCAGCGAGCAGAGGTGCACAAAGCTGGTGATGCTGCCCACGCGTTGCACTGCGGCGAGCGCATGGTGCACCCCTCGAGTGAAGAAGAGTAGGAGCCGCTCGCCGTCCTCTAACTCCTCCCGTCGACCGAGCTCAGGGAGGTTGGCAACCGTCCACGGCGATCGCTGCACGATTGCGTGGAGCCCGTCGAGGATGACAAAGTCTGACAGCATCCCACCGTTGAGCCCCGTGCGACTGGTGCGAGGCCTCTTGGGTCGAGCCGCCTCCTCCACGTCGTCGCCGTGGCTCAGGTCAACGACCTCTGGCGCGGAGGCGAGCTGCGTAGCACCCGAGCGCGACTCCCGACAAGGCAGCGGCAGTGCCCAGGAGTCGAGCAAGCTGCTCGGAGGCGCGAGTCGAGCAAGTGGTGGAGCCCGCCAGGGGTGCCCGCCCCCCGCCACGTCCCTTCGTTGTGGTTGTCTATGCATCTCTGGACATGGCCAGGACACGTTCCGCAGTTTTGCTTTCCGCCACAAGCGTTCGGGGCTCCGCCTCCACGGCACAATATAAGACGGGCTGCGCATTGGAGATCAGGATGGTCACAGCAACACCACTTCTAGCCTCGTGGCTGCCGATCGAGAATGCTCTCTCGAAGAGTCTCTCTCTCTCTCTGCATGCACGGCCCCTCGGGATGCCGCCGTGCATGTGAGAGAGAGCATGTGTCAATGTGCTTGGATAGGCATTGGCATGACGACTGGGAAAGACCAGTGACCACTCGAGAGTGAGTGACCAGCGGGAGAGTCCGCGACCACCATCCTGTTTTGCTCTTACTCATTTTTTCTCGCCAATCTCAAGAGAGAGAGAGAGAGTCGGCACACCGTATTCAGCAAAGTGATATTGCAATACGCGTGAAAAAAATTACTTTAGAGCCATAACGGGGATCAGCGTCTGAAGTGACCCCAGGGGCAAAAGAGCCGGAACCCAATAAAATGGCGGTACAGGCGGTGCTTCCTCGGGCGCCGCGGCCTCTATCGGCTCACTGGGCAGCCTTCCCGCAGAGGCGACTCTAGCGATTGCGCAAGGCGACGAGGCGGCGCTGCTGGCGTGGCTGGACAGCGGCGGGCAGGTCAACGCGACTCGCGAGGCGGGCAATAGGAGCGGCGTCGCCGCGCTGATGCTTGCCGCCCACCACGGCCACGAGCGGGTGGGCGAGCTGCTGCTGCAGCGCGGCGCGGAGATCAACTTGCAGGACAGCAACGGTGAGACCGCGCTGATGGGTGCCGCCGAGGAGGGCCACGAGCGGGTTGTCGAGCTGCTACTGCAGCGCGGCGCGGAGATCGACTTGCAGAGCGGCGACGGCGGCACCGCGCTGATGTACGCCGCCAGCCAAGGCAACGAGCGGGTGATCGAGTTGCTGGTGCAGCGCGGCGCTCAGGTCAACCTGCAGGAGATCAAAGGCGGCACCGCGCTGATGCACGCCGCCACGTTCGACCACCCCGCCATCGTGCTCCGCCTGCTGCGTGCGGGCGCGGATACGAAGCTGCGCTCTGATAGCGGCAAGACGGCGCTGCAGCTGGCCAAGGAGGACGGCCACAGCGCGTGCGTCGAGGCCTTCCGGCAGCACATCGCGGAGGTGACTGCGAACCAGCGCGAGGCCGCCATGAGTGCCAGTATTATTAGCCAGACCTTGCTCGCCGAGCTGGCCAAGGGCAACCTGACCTTGCTGCGCGCCCTCCTCTCCGGGCGGACGCGCGGCGCGGCGCTCACGGCCCTGCTCGACGCGCGGCTCGAGGCCGAGAACCACTACACGCTGCTGACCTACGCCGCTTGGCTCGGGCAGGCCGACGCGGTGCGGCTGCTGCTGGAGAGCGGCGCGAGCGTTGGGGCGACGACGGGCAGTGGCGCCACGCCGCTGGCCATCGCGTGCCATAAGGGCCGCCTCGAGTGCGCCCAGCTGCTTCTCGAGGCCGGCGCGGCGGTCGACAAGGCCAGGAATGACGGCACCACGCCGCTGAGCGCCGCGAGCCAAGCTGGCCAGATCGACTGCGTCCGTCTCATGATCGCCGCCGGCGCTGCGGTGAACCAAGCCAGGGAACTCGGCGCCACGCCGCTGTTCCTCGCGTGCCAGGAAGGCCACCTCGAGTGCGCCCAGCTGCTCCTCGAGGCCAGCGCGGCGATCAACCAAGCCAGGAACAGCGGCGCCACGCCGCTGTACATGGCGTGCCAGAATGGCCAGCTCGAGTGCGTCCGGCTGCTCCTCGAGGCTGACGCGGCGATCAACCAAGCCACGGACGGTGGCGCCACGCCGCTGGCCATCGCGTGCGAGAAGGGCCAGCTCGAGTGTGTGCGGCTGCTTCTCGGCGCCGGCGCGGCGGTCGACCAAGCCAAGGACGACGGTGCCACGCCGCTGTACAAGGCGTGCGAGAACAGCCACCTCGACGTCGTCCGGCTGCTTCTCGAGGCCCGCGCGGCGGTCAATCAGGCCAAGGAGAACGGCACCACGCCGCTGTACATGGCATGCCTAAACGGCCAGCTCGAGTGCGTGTGGCTGCTTCTCGAGGCTGGTGCGGCGATCAGCCAAGCCAAGGACGGCGGCTTCACGCCGCTGTACATCGCGTGCCAGGAGGGCCACGTCCACATCGCCCGGCTGCTCCTCGGGGCTAGCGCGGCGGTCAATCAAGCCACGAAGAACGGCGTCACGCCGCTGCACGCTGCGTGCCACGAGGGCCACCCCGCCGTCGTGCTCTGCCTGCTGCGGGCGGGCGCGGACACGGCGGCGCGCACCTCGGCCGGGCTTACGGCGCTGAAGCTGGCCAAGGAGAAGGGCCACACCGAGTGCGCGTCTGCCATTGAGGCGGCGGCGAGGGAGGCGAAGAGAGCGGAGATTGAGGCGAAGGTGGAGAGGGCAGTGGCCGAGAGGGCGGCGGCAGAGAGGGTGGAGGCCGAGAGGGCGGCCGAGGAGGCTGCGGCGGCGCTACTGGCGGAGGAGGAGTCGGAGAAGTGCGCCAAGGAGAAGAAGAAGGGCAAGAAGAAGGGCAAGAAGAAGGGCGGCGGGGGCGGCGCTGGGACGTCGCAAGAGGCCGAGGCGCCGGCAGAGGAGGCGGCGGGGGAGGCGGTGGCGGCGGCGGAGGAGGCGGAGCTGGCGGCGGCGCTCGAGGAGAGTGCGAGGCTGGAGGAGGAGAGGCGGGCGGCAGAGGCGCAAGGGCCGTCGGCAGCTGCGGAGGCGCCGGCTGCGAGGGAGGAGGAGCCGCCGGCCGACTTCATCTGCCCGATCACGACCGAGCTGATGATTGACCCGGTGATGGCGGCGGACGGGCATGCGTACGAGCGGACGGCGATGGAGCGCTGGCTCGCGACCAAGTCGACGAGCCCGATGACGGGCGAGGCGCTCGAGCACACTTTCCTCTCCACCATCCACGTTCTGCGCCGGCAGATTCGAGAGTGGCAGCAGGCGCGGGCTTGATGGCGCTCGAGCGAGTGGGGAGGGTGGGGGGGGGCGTCGAGGCGGAGGAGCAGGCTCCTGAGCCCGAGGTCGGCGAGGCATACGCGGCGTCCGAGGCCGCGCCTCCCCCAGGCGAGCCGCCGCCGACCGCCACCGTCTCGCTCGCCGACGCCCGCTTCGACCATCTCGCACGAGCCTGCTGTGATGGTGCCCGCCATCGACGCCATCGCAGTGCCCAGGTAGAAGGTCGCATCAAGCACGAGCTGAGAGACGTCGGCGCCGGCCGCGCCGCCGCGCAGCGCGAGAAGTGGCAGCGAGTGGGCCGCCACGCCGCCGCGCGCTGCGAGCAACGGGCGCATACACAAATGTATCGCTCGAGTGGTTAGACCGTGCCGTGCCGAGCCGCGCGAGCGAGCGGGTGGTCGGACTAAGGAAAACAAACCTAAACGCAGAAAGGCAGCTAACTGTAGTGCGCGTCGGGCTGGTGGTTCGACACCGAGTTTGAAAAGTCCGTTTCTCTCTGCTTCTCTTCACAGGAAGAACCGTGTGAAGAAATGCGGAGAAAAAACAGAAAAAAATTCTGCCTCGGCCTTAGCCGTCGGTACTCCGAAAGCGTGCTATCCAAGTAGCACGCAGCCGGGTGCCGAAGGTGTCCCATCCCAAATTCGTGCCGTCGACAGACCAGGTTCGTGGTCCCTTGGTCGACTACACCCGCCTTTGGACGGTAGCCCGACACCATACATTTGTCTGTCTTTTTTGGATTTTTGGCGCGTCTGGGTAGGGGCTATGTAAGAAACCTCCTCACCACTGCGAACATTGTCTTGCTCGTAGGAGCCGTTCGTCCTTTGTCCGAGCAAACGCGCGCCCGATCACCCCGTTGAGCACGTGTGCAGGGTATCCGAGCGCCGTGAACTCCCTGAGCTTGCTCGTCACGCTGAGCGAGCGCAAAAGGCGCGGTTAGATCTACAACTGTATATCACGATCAACCTGTACGTAAAGTGACTCGTTCGCTTTCCTCTCACTACGAGTGACGTTCTTTTGCCTACAGCGTATACCTGTCACCATAACCCGACGACCCGAGTTTCGCCCAACCGACCGAATTCCCAAGGGAAGGGACGCTGGCGGACAACCCGACGGACCCACTGTCACTGACGTCGGAGCAGCTCTCACGCTCGGTGACGCTCTGGTATCGCGACACCTCGACGGTGAGGTTCACCTACTCGACCACGGCGGCCACATGCAGCCCCACCCCGTGCGG
Organism: Emiliania huxleyi CCMP1516; assembly: GCF_000372725.1. Taxonomy (NCBI): domain Eukaryota; phylum Haptophyta; order Isochrysidales; family Noelaerhabdaceae; genus Emiliania; species Emiliania huxleyi. The sequence continues at coordinate 96,745 of NW_005200218.1, read as the reverse complement.
CGGGCGCAACTTCCTCTTTGCAGGCGTCAATCCGTTCCCCGTTGTTGATCCATGCTGCCTGTCGCCACGGGAGCCACCGCCCTTCCCACTGCAACCGCCGCCTCCGCCCCCATTACCTGTACCGCCGTCGTCTCCTTGCATTTGTGCTTCGGACGAGACGCACAACCTGATCGACTTCAGCCTGGCGACGCTGCAGAACAACAACCTCGGCGGCGCCGGCCCCGGCCCGGACGACTCTCCGGAGAACATGCACCTCGCATCAGTCGGGATGACGGCCGACGGCGAGCCTTTTGACCTGATCATCACCAGCGAGACGGAGTACGTGCCGCGCAATGCCGCGAAGCACAACCGCATCAACGTCGCGATCCCGCAGATCAACCTCGCGCAGGACGAGACTGTGACGCTGCGGTTCGACTTTGTCGACAGCAGCGGCCAGCCAGTCGTGCTGGGCGAGTTCTTCTTGACCTACTACGACCTCGACCAGGAGACGGACCTGCCGTCTGGGGCGGAGTCGCTCACGGCGAGCGGCTTCGTCAAGTACGACGTCGACCCCAACACGGAGCTCGATGTCAGCACCGCGCCGGACGGCTCCGTCACCTTCTCCTCCACAAGGGAAGGGACGCTGGCGGACAACCCGACGGACCCGGCCTCCCTGACAGCGGAGCAGCGCGCGAAGTCTGTGACGCTCTGGTACCGCGACACCTCGACGGTGAGGTTCACCTACTCAACGACGGCGGCCGTCTGCAGCCCCACCCCGTGCGGCGGGCGCAACTTCCTCTTCACCGCCGTCAACCCGTTCCCAACCACCGACCCGTGCTGCAGTTTGCCGCCTGCGCTGCCGTCACCACCGCCGCCGTCCCAGTGCAAGCCGCACTGTGAGAGGAAAACGCATCCGTGGCCGGTGCTGTGCACCTGGATTGGCTGCGGGGCCTGCTCCGAGTGCTCCGCCCCACCGCCCTCTCCGCCGCCCTCTCCGCCGCCCTCGCCGCTGCCTTCGCCACCACCGTCACCACTGCCATCTCTGCCGCCGTCGCCGCCGCCCACGCTGCCGCCGCCCTCGCCGCCGCCTCTGAAGGTTGTCGCCGAGATAGGCTGTCAGGGTCCTCCGGAGTGCAATGCCTTAAACGCATCGGCATCCTCCAAGCCGTTTGCCGATGCCATCTACGCTGCTTTCTCGGAAGCCATTCCCGAGCCGCTCAGCGCCAGCACCACTATTGAGATGAGCGTTAGCGACTCGATCCAGTTGCTGACGCAGACGATCTTCGACTCACCCACCCTCATCGAGGTTCTGCAAAGCTCCAACGACGGGCCGTGCTACGGCACGGCGCTCTGCAATGTCACGGTTGTGCCATACAACTCGATCGGCGTTACGGCGCCGCCGCCCCTGAGCCCCCCGCCCTCGCTGCCGCCCTTGAGCTCGCCGCCCCTGGGGGCTGGGCGGCGCCTGCAGACTGCAGACTGTGGCTCCGTAACCCAAATCCTGATCATCACGCGGTTGTACCAGTACAGCGAGGGGCCAGAATTTGAGGCGGTTGCACAACCCGTCGCAGACAGATCGCTGCAAGTGGTCAAGCAAAACACGAGCAGCGACTGTGTGGACGAGACGGCGATCCTGTCTGCCGCAAACCAAGTGATCAGCACACAGGTGGCCGCCCAGCTTGGCCAACCACTAAGAACACAGGGGAGATTGCCTGGGAGGCGGAGAGTGCTCACGCGCACTCGCACTGTGTGCGCAGGTCACAGCCGTGATCGACAACGTCAACAATCCCTTATTGCCCGGTTCTCTCACCGACGCGGATGGCATTGCGGAGGTCGCAAGTGCTCTGGCAGCAGTCGACGACCTTTTGGACAGTAATTGTTTTTTCCCCGTGACGATTCTCTTGCCACCGCCCTCGCCCCCGCGTCCGCCCTCGCTACCGACGCCGCCCTCATCGCCACCCCTTCTGCCGCTGCCGCCCTTGCCGCCGCCCTCGCCCCCGCGTCCGCCCTCGCTACCGACGCCGCCCTCGTCGCCACCCCTACCGCCGCCGCCCAAGCCGCCGCCGCCCTCATCGCCTCCCACGCCGCCGCCGCCCTCCACCTCGCCCTCGCCGCCGCCACCAGCCCCTCCGCCGCCCTCGCCGCCGCCTCCCTCCACCTCGCCCTCGCCGCCACCCGCCCCTCCGCCGCCCTCGCCGCCGCCTCCCTCCACCTCGCCCTCGCCGCCACCCGCCCCTCCGCCGCCCTCGCCGCCGCCTCCCTCCACCTCGCCCTCGCCGCCGCCACCAGCCCCGCCGCCGCCTACCCCTCCGCCGCCCTCGCCGCCGCCGCCGTCGCTGTCGCCCTCGCCGCCTCCCACGCCGCCGCCTCCGGCACCGCCGCCGCCGGCCCCTCCGCCGCCCTCGCCGCCGCCGCCGTCGCTGTCGCCCTCGCCGCCTCCCACGCCGCCGCCTCCGGCACCGCCGCCGCCGGCCCCTCCGCCGCCCTCGCCGCCGCCGCCGTCGCTGTCGCCCTCGCCGCCTCCCACGCCGCCGCCTCCGGCACCGCCGCCGCCGGCCCCTCCGCCGCCCTCGCCGCCGCCGCCCTCGCCGCCGCCGCCGCCGCCGTCGCCTCTCCTTCCTGGCCAGACTGCCGCACCGAGCTCTCCGCCTTCGCCGCCCTCGCCGCCGCCGCCCTCGCCTCCGTTTTCGCCCGGAGTTCAGGACGCCCCTTGCCTCAGCGATCTGACCACAATCGGCTTTGCCTCGAGCTATATAGCCGACGACAACACTCCCGGCTCGGAATACAACGACAACTTTGCCGGCCGAACGTCTTCAACAGCGCCCTTCTCCACCCGTGTGGTGAACGTGGCCACGTACGACGGCCGCCAAATCGACCTCGTCTTCAACTCGACGGATGGCGATCTCCCGCAATGCGACGACAACGATGGCACTTACGGTATCAACAATGGCAAGCACTGCAAGGTGAGCCTGGCCAGCGGCATCGGCAACTTCAGGGTAGGCCAGCCCGCAAGCACGTCGTACAAGGTGAGCTGGAACTTCGTGTACGCCAACGACAGCACACCGGCCGTGCTCCCCAGATTTGCAATCACGTTCCTAGATATGGGGGCCGGGGAGTTTGTAGCCATCAACGAAGGATCTTACGAGGCTGTGGCCTATGGCAGCCGGATCAACGGATCCACGCCGGCCGTAGAGAACTACGACGGCTGGGCGACGCAGTTCATCTCCGAACCTTCGGGGCAGACCATCGACGACGTGACGGATCCGTTGAGCATGACCGAGGACCAGCAGTCGGGCACCATGCAGTTTATCTTCGCCAACACCGACCACTTCGTCGTCGAGCTTGGGAGGACGGGCACCAACACCAAGTGCTGCACCAAGATCATGTTTACTGGCGCGAGCAACACGGGTGACTGGCCTTCGTGCGCCCCGCCGCCCTCTGCGCCGCCCTCTGCGCCGCCGCCGTTATCGCAGCTACCAGCACCGCCTCCGCCGTCGCCGCCGCCGCCGTCGCCCTCGCCTCCGCCGCCGTCGCCGCCGCCGCCGTCGCCGCCGCCGCCGTCGCCATCGCCGCCGCCGCCGTCGCCCTCGCCGCCGCCGCCGTCGCTGTCGCCCTCGCCGCCTCCCACGCCGCCGCCTCCGGCACCGCCGCCGCCGGCCCCTCCGCCGCCCTCGCCGCCGCCGCCGTCGCTGTCGCCCTCGCCGCCTCCCACGCCGCCGCCTCCGGCACCGCCGCCGCCGTCTGCGCCGCCCTCGGCGCCGCCGCTGTTATCGCAGCTACCAGCACCGCCTCCGCCGTCGCCGCCGCCGCCGTCGCCCTCGCCTCCGCCGCCGTCGCCGCCGCCGCCGTCGCCCTCGCCGCCGCCGCCGTCGCCATCGCCGCCGCCGCCGCCGCCGTCGCCGCCGCCGCCGTCGCCCTCGCCGCCGTCGCCATCACCCCCCCCACCCACACCGCCCCCACTAGACTGTTCCAGTCTCGAAGGTCGCTCGGACTCAATGCAGCGGAACAACCCAAAGTTTTGCTACGAGCTGGGCACCGGTGTCGCCGGGGGCTGCGACGCTTGGTACTCTAGGACGTTGGGATCTGGGAAGCACAGACTCTGCACGAGCCCCACAGATGGTGGGAACAATTGCCAAGCGCAGGAGGGGTTCTTCTACTGCCAACCACCACCCACAATGCCGCCGATGCCTCCGCCGCCATCGCTGTCGCCATCGCCGCCGTCGCCATCGCCGCCGCCGCCCTCGCCGCCGCCGCCCTCGCCCTCGCCGCCACCCTCGCCGCCGCCGCCTGCACCGCCGCCGTCGCCGCCGCCGCCGTCGCCCTCGCCTCCGCCGCCCTCGCCGCCGCCGCCCTCGCCCTCGCCGCCACCCTCGCCGCCGCCGCCTGCACTGTCGCCGTCGCCGCCGCCGCCGCCCTCGCCTCCGCCGCCGTCGCCGCCGCCGCCGTCGCCGTCGCCGCCGCCGCCGTCGCCCTCGCCTCCGCCGCCGTCGCCGCCGCCGCCGTCGCCGTCGCCGCCGCCGCCGTCGCCCTCGCCGCCGCCGCCGTCGCCCTCGCCGCCGCCGCCGTCGCCGTCGCCTCCCCCGCCGTCGCCCTCGCCACCGCCGCCCTCGCCGTCGCCGCCACCGCCGTTGCCACCGCCGCCACCACCGTCGCCTCCCCCGCACACCTGCGTCAGTGTCACGGGCCCGCCGTCGTCACCGTGTCTGAGCAAGGTGTTTATTTGGGATCCGGACTACACCGACAGTGGCACCCAGGGCCTGTACTTGTCCATTCCGGACCGGGCTTTCTCCCTATGTCCAGACAACCGTTGCCGTGCGACGCTCTGGAACGGCAACCCAAACCCCTGCACTGCAGGAAATTATGGCTTAGTAACGAGATCCCAGGGTGAGTGCCCATCGCCACAAGCTCCTCCGTCGCCGCCGCCGCCGCCGCCGTCGCCACCGCCACCGTGCCCGTGCGTGTCGACCTCTCAAGACTACGCAGGCTGCGATGACGACTACTACACGTGGAACCCGGCGACCTCGCGATACGAGGCACCCTCCATCGACCGGCAGATCTGCAACGATCAATGCCAACCCTTGGGTGCAGCGTGCAGCGCCGGTAGTTATGGAGCTGCGCCGACCTCCTGTGTTGCCCTTACAACCAACGGTCTATGCTCAAAGGCTTCACCGCCGCCGCCGCCGTCGCCGCCGCCGCCGTCGCCGCCGCCGCCGCCGCCGTCGCCGCCGCCGCCGCCGCCGCCGTCGCCGCCAGCATCTGCCCCTTGCTCGGGCAGCGTGACTATGGATTTCAGCACTACTTACACACAAACCAATGTCTATTCCAACCTGGGCGGCCGAGGGCCAGACAACGCGGATACCTCCAAGTGCTTCACCGCGGGGACATCGACATGCAAAGGGCTCCTGGCTGCGAAAACGGGAAACCGTGCTTGTTGCATGAACTACCCTCAAGTCGGCCAAACCTCGGATGGCACCAAAGTGGATCTCATAGTGGAGGTGGTTGACCCAGACGAATATAACACAAATGTTAATACCAAAAATGGCTTTGAAGCGGGAGGTTTCGGGCGCTTCAATCTCAAGGGGAACTCAAACCTCGAACCCGAGATGCTGTTTAGCTTTGTCGTGACCGGCACCCAAGACCTCGTCACCCCCCCTCCCACGGTGATCAAGTTCACCTTTTTCGACCTGGACGCCCGCTGCTCACAATTGGATTCCAATAGTGCTCCCGGAGGTTGCAGCGCTACCGAATGGTCCCTGCGCGAGACCATCACAGTTTCGGCAGGAGGTCAATACGGTCGGACGGGACCTGCGATTCTCACCAATCCAAATCAACTTTTTACGACCAGCAGCTGCAGCACTGGATCCGGTGACTGCACCGTCAAGGCCACGAGAGAAGCCAATAACGATATCGCCGGCCCGAGTGGATACGGGGCAAATCCAAGCAGCCCGCAGTCGCTCACCAACGAGCAGAAGCAGACCTCGGTCGGCTTCGAGTTCCACGACACGGCCCAGTTCAAAGTGAAGTTCAACCTTGAAGGGTCTGACGACTTCAGCAATGGGCGCAACATTTTCTTCGCTGGCAGCAGCAGCCTCACCGACGATTTCTGTGACTGACTGACTAACCGTGTCGTAGCTGGGCGACGACACTTCTCAACGCCACTCCGCTGGCGCGCATGCCCCCAAATCGCCGAGGGGGGGGGGAGGGGCTTGGGGCCCGGAGAGGGTCCAGGCACCAGGGGAGGGTCCACAGCTCCTGGGAAGCCAATTCCATGTGTCGTTTTTTTCTAGAGAGAACCGCGCCCCTATCCTCGTGCTCGATCGCCATGCATTACATGCAAAGCTCGCTTCCGAGCTCTCACGCCGCGCGTAGGGCCTGTAGGGGCCAGTCCGGCACCCCTCTCCCTTTAATTAATTTTTCAGTACCAAGTAACCTCTGGCCCGCCGTCCCCTCTGTCCCGACCCCCTGCCAGGTCGACCACCACGCTCGAGCTGAGCCCGGCGCACGCCGCGGCCGCCACCGCGCCGAGGGCCGCCTCGAGCAGCGCCCGCTGGGCGAGGCGGCGCCAGCTCGCCAGCCGGTCGTCCCACCCCTCCGGCGCAGCCGCGTCGTCGCGAGGCAGCGGCGGCGTCGCGTACTCGAAAGCAACCAGGCATCGCGACAAGTCGTCTGTGAGGCCGCGGCTGCTAAACGTGCGCGCGATGCCTCCGCGCGGGGTTGAGGCGTCGGCGGCGGCGGCCTCCTCCGCCTCCACGTCGACGAGGCGCCACCGTACGGAGCCGTCCAGCATGAGCGCTGCTCCGGCGGGCAAGTGCAGCACCTAGGAAGGTCTAGGAAAGGTCGAGGAAAGGTCCTGGTGCGGGCAGCACCTAGCAGAAGGGAGGAGTGAGCCGCGTGAGTCGCGTGGATCGTGGGCGTTCGCGGGATGACACGGCTTTTGCAGTGGGTGCGCGGGCGATGGGTCGGGGACTGGGGGCTCGGCGGGGGGCTCAGGCGTGCGTGTCGTGTCGGGGCTCTCGGGTGGTAGGTAGCATGCGGCTGTGTCATAATGGGTCTCTCCCATGCTCATCAAGTCCAACTTGATGATTCTTTCGTCCTTAAAAGAAAGAAAGAACCGGCCAACCCAAGGGAGGGATGGGAGGACGGCACGCCGCCACCACACAGGGATTTTTAGGAGAGGGGTCTTTCGTCGGCGCTGTGCGGGACTGCGGAAATTTCTTTTTCTCGCGATGTCCACCCCGCCGCGCCGCCGCTCGCGCCGCCTCGCCTCCGCCGCCTCCGCCGCCCCCTCGCCAAGCACGCCGCCGCCCGTCCACCTCCTCGACCTCCCCACGGAGCTCCTCGTGCGCGTCGTCTCTCGCCTCGACGGCCCCGCCGACATCGCCCGCGTCGCGGCCGTCTCGCTGCTCTTCCACGCCTCGCTCGCGGCGGAGGGCATCCGCTTGTGGGCGCAGGAGCGCGGCTTCGAGCTGCCGGCGCAGCCGGAGGGCGAGGGCTGCGCCGTGCGGTGGCTGTGCTATTCGGCGCTGCTGCGCGAGTTCAACCCGCCGGCGAGGCTGGCGACGGGTTTTCGGCACAGCCTCTTCATCGACGGCGAGGGGCGGCTCTCGTCGTGCGGCTCAGCGTCTTCCTCCAGCCCATCGCTACTCGGTCACGGCGAGGGGGTGACGCAGCTCAACACGCCGACGCGCCTCCCCTCGGCGCTGGGCGGTGAGCGCGCCGTGAGCGTGGTGGCTGGAGGGAGCCACAGCCTCGCCCTCACCAGCGGCGGCAGCGTCTGGAGCTGGGGCGGGGGAGGCCTTGGCGAGCTGGGGCACGGCGATGAGCAGGACCAGTCGCAGCCGAAGAAGGTCGAGGCCTTTGCTGGCCAGCGCGTCGTCGCTGTGTCGGCTGGACACAGCCACAGCCTCGCCCTCGCCACCGACGGCAGCGTCTGGAGCTGGGGCTGGGGAGACTTTGGCAAGCTGGGCCACGGTGGCCAGCAGCTCCAGCTGCTGCCCAAGAAGGTGGAGGCGTTTGCTGACCAGAGCGTCGTCGCTGTGTCGGCTGGAGTCTGCCACAGCCTCGCCCTCACCGCCGACGGCGCTGCCTGGAGCTGGGGCTATGGAGGCGGGGGCCTGCTGGGCCACGGCGACCAGCAGAACCAGCTGCTGCCCAAGAAGGTCGAGGCGTTTGCTGGCCGGCGCGTCGTCGCCGTGTCGGCTGGATGCAGCCACAGCCTCGCCCTCACCGCCAACGGCGCCGTCTGCAGCTGGGGCGATGGAGAGGATGGCCAGCTGGGCCATGGCAACGAGCAAAACAAGCTGCTGCCAAAGAAGGTCGAGACGTTTGCTGGCCGGCGCGTCGTCGCGCTGTCGGCAGGATCACGCCACAGCCTCGCCATCACCGCCGACGGCGCTGCCTGGAGCTGGGGCTATGGAGGCGGGGGCCGGCTGGGCCACGGCAACACTCAGCACCAGCTGCTGCCCAAGAAGGTCGAGGCCTTTGCTGGGCGGCGCGTCGTCGCTGTGTCGGCGGGAACATCCCGCAGCCTCACCGTTACCGCCGACGGCGCCTTCTTTACCTGGGGCGAGGGCTCCGACGGCCGTCTAGGCCACGGAGAGGACCTGTCGGACCAGCTGCTGCCCAAGAAGATCGAGGCGTGGGGTCCGGGGCAGTGAGAGGGCGCGTGCCCTGCATCTCGTGATTGCTTTGTCACCTCGTGTCGACCTTTTGCATGTACACGTGGGGGGAGGGTGCAGCCTCTAGTATCTTAGGTTTCGTTTCGTTGTTAGTTGGTGTTGCAGGGGCGTGATCACACTCGACTCTCTCGCGCCCCGCATATCGCGCATGGGACCACGCACCACACACGCACCGCGGCCGCGCTTACCTCTGAATGAGCCGGAATGGTCCACCGCCGTCGGCGTTCGCCGCCGCCGCGGCCCAGGCCGCCGCGGTCAGCGCCGCGCCCTGACCGACACGAACGCCGGAACGCGCACAGCGGATCCGGCATCTGGCCCGCCGCCTCCCTCGCCCCGCGGTGGCCAGACCCTCTTCCACCCCTTGTGCAATCGCGCTTGTTTGAACTTGTTACGCCTGATCGCATCAACGATTCATTATCTTACGTCCGTCCCGCCGCCAACAGCGCGGCCTTTATACTCCTCATCACCTCAATGTCAACATACATTGACAGGAAGGCGAAACACAGTCCGACCAACGACGGTATGGGTGGACGCGGGACGGGCGGTGACGGTCACAAAAGGATCGACAAGAAAAGAATCAAAGAAAAAGAAACCCCCCGCGCAACCTCAAGCGGAGGTTTTGATGGCGCGGCCGGCCGTGTGTTCTCTCACCCTTCTGTTCGCGGCATCGTCCGCGGCGATCTCAGTGTCGCCCTCGCGTGCGATCGCAGTGTCGGGCGCGGCCCGGTGCTCGGCGGTCGCGGCACTGGGATGGCAGGAGGCGGCGCTGCGCTTGCGGAAGGCGGCCACGCCGGCGGAGGCTGAGGCGGAGGCCATCCGCCTGGGCCGGGAGCTCACGAGGTGGGAGAGGGCGCAGGCGGCGGTGTCGGGGGCTGAGAAGGCCAAGCTCGTGCCAGGAGGGGTGGACGTCTCGCACGCGGCCGCGGCAGTGTCGGAGGCCGCCGCCAGAGCGAGGTGGTTGGCAAGCGTCGACTCCGCGCCGACGGTCAGGGCGTCCGCGCCGCCAGCAGCAGCCCTCCCGTCCCCAGCAGCAGCCTCCCCGGCGCCCGCAGCAGCCGTCGCAGCAGCACCTCCCCCAGCAGTCACAGCAACACCATCGCCGGTCGCCGCAACAGCAGAGGCTCCAGCGGCGGCGGCCAAGGCGGCCTGGCTCGCAAAGCTCGATGCCCCGGCTTGGGGCGCAAAGGCCGAGGCAGCGCCGGCCGCCGCGGAACCGGCGGCAGAGGCGGCGTCGGAAGCGGCGGCCAAGGCGGCGTGGCTCGCAAAGCTCGACGCCCCGATTTGTGGCGCAAAGGCCGAGGCAGCGCCGGCCGCCGCGGAACCGGCGGCAGAGGCGGCGTCGGAAGCGGCGGCCAAGGCGGCGTGGCTCGCAAAGCTCGACGTTCCCGACTGGGGCGCGAGGGCGGCGGTCGCGTCGGCGGCCGCGGCTGCAGCGGTGACGCGGGCGGCGGGGGCGGCGCCGGCGGCGGTGACGGAGGCTGTGGCCAAGGCCAAGTGGCTGGCCAGCCTCGACCCCCCTCCTTGGGGCGCTCCGTCTTCGCCGCCGCTTGCGCCTCCTCCCCCGCCGCCTTCGCCGCCTTCGCCGCCTGCAGCGGCGGCACCGACAGAGACGGCGGCGGCGGTACCGCGCGCAGCGGCGGCCGAGCCTGACGCGCCCGTCCAGGGCGCAGAGAATGGCGCGGCGGCCTGGGCGGCTCCGGCGGCTCGGGCGGCCGCGCCCGGCGTGCTGCCGGCACCCATGCCGCTCCAGGCGGCTCGGGTGGCCGCGCGAGGAGTGATTCCGGCCCAGGCGGCTTCGGTCGCTTCGGAGGCGCAGTTGCCGCCGCCCGTGGTACTGGCAGCGCCACCGCCTCCGTCTGCCATCTCGGAGGTGGCATCTTCGGAGGCGGCGGCCAAGGCGGCCTGGCTCGAAAAGCTCGACGCCCCGGCTCGGGGCGCAAAGGCCGAGGCAGCGCCGGCCGCCGCGGAGCCGGCGGCCAAGGCGGCGTCGGAAGCGGCGGCAGAGGCGGCGTCGGAAGCGGCGGCAGAGGCGGCGTCGGAAGCGGCGGCCAAGGCGTCGTCGGAAGCGGCGGCCAAGGCGGCGTGGCTCGCAAAGCTGGCCCCTGCGGGGGGCGCGAGGGCGGCGCAAGGGGCGGCGCAAGGGGCGGCGCAAGAAGTGGCGCAAGGAGCGGCGCCGGCGGAGGCAGCGGCCGAGGTGTTGGCCGATCCGGCGGCGGTGCTTCCGACAGCAGTGCCCCCGACCGCGGTGCTCCCGGCCGCGCTGCCGCTCCCGGCGCCGGCGCCGCCGCCGGCAGCGCAGGCCGCCAAGGTTGCGTGGCTGGCCAAGCCGGGAAGCTTGCAGGCGGGGGCAAAGGCGTCTGTCGGGGCGGCGCCTCAGGCGAGCGCGACGAGCAGGCCGTCAGGACATGTCCGGGACATGTCCATGATGAGTCCGAGACATGTCCCACAGGCCTACCGGCCACCCCTCTCCGTGCTCGCTACGCCCTCCTGCCTGAGGACCGCTGCCGCGGCTCCGGCCGCACCGGCGACATCGACAGCGGCGGCGACTTCGAAGCCGCAGGCGCCGGCGTCGGCTGCAGAGGCGCCGCCGGTCGATGCACGGACTGCGGATCGTCTTCACACCTTTGCTCACGGTTCCCGCCTCTCTTCCCCTTTAGACGCCGCCCGTCAGTGCGCGGACGGCCTCGGTCGCAGAGGCGGCGAGCACGCTGTACAAGGAGGCGCTCGACCGCTCCGAGGCGGAGGCGCGGCGGGCAAAGTACTTCAAGTACTCGCCCTCTTGGGGAGGAGGAGTAGGCGGCGGTGAAGGGGGGGGTGGCGGGTCGTCCGCGGCGCCGCCGGTGCGGACGGCGCGGACGGCGCAGGCGCCGGCGACGTCGGGGCCGACGACCGTTCCCGAGGTGCCGGAGGCCCCAGCTCCGGTCGCGCCGGCGGCCGAGGCGGCCGAGGCGGCGGCAGCGGGGGCGGCGGCGGCGCCCGCCGCTTCCCACAAGGACGTGCCGCCACTCGATGCGAGGGCGGGGCGGCGGCCGGACGGCTTGGGCGGGCTTGCGGGGCGGGTGCAGCCGGGTCGCAGCGGGATGCGGCAGCCGCCGATGCGGCAGCCGCCGATGCCACGCGCCAGTTGGAGCGACGGGACGGCGTGGTCCGCGGACGGGCCGAGGGCGGAGGCACGCGCCGGCGGCGGCCGCTACGGCGCTGCCCGCGTCGGCAGCCGTGGCGGCGGCGGCGGCGGCGTCGCGCCCACGCCGTCGGCGGCGACGGAGGAGGCCAAGGCGGCGTGGCGGGCGGAGGTGGAGCGGCAGCAGCGCCGCGACGCCCTCTCCCGCGCACGGCCGGAGGCGGCGCAGGAGCCGCCGCCGCGGCTTGGGCCGTCGGGTGCCGAGCCGCAGGCTGGGCGGCCGCGGGTCGCTCCGCCGCCCAGGCGCCCCGAGCCGCGCCGCACGGCCGCCCGCCCAGCGTCCCCGCCGCAGGCCGAGACGGAGGCGAAGCGGAGCCAGTACTACAAGCACTACACCGCGTACAAGGACTACGAGGACTACTAGGGCGCGGCGGTCTTGGTGGCCGGCGGGCGTAGCGCCCGACACGGCCGCGAGAGGTCTCCTCTCCCTCCCGGTGCGGGCCGCCACGGCGGTGGGGGAGGAATGTGAGGCTGAGGGGGGGGGGGGGGTCACGCACGGCTCAAGCGGCCAAAAGTGTGGGAGTGAATTCGTGTTCTGATGTCATGTCTGTGCCTTGTCTTATGTCGACAGAGGCGCAGTGTCCTGCGGTCTCTATTGTGATTGATGCCCTGAAATGTGCCGAAAAAGGCGAAACTCACTGAGCCCTGGTCTGACACAACACAGAGCCTGACATCAGCAAACCCCGGGTGACAGCGCCTGACAGCAGTGCCCGACAGCCTGACAGCGCTGACAGCACTTTCTCCGACAGTCTGACAGCACGTATCTGACACATAGCAGAGTCTGACAGGCGAGGGGTCCCGTCGCTGTCAGGCCCTAACGTGACAGCCTGACAGTGCCCTCGACAGCCCGACAGCACACAGTGGCCTGACAGCAGCGCTGACAGCCCGACGGCTCAGCACAGACCGTACACAGACCCCGTAGAGCCTCTTCTTGTGCCCCATGAGGGTGTAACAAAATTACATGCAAAGACACGTGAGTGTGGTCCATGTAGTCATGGGATGGTCATGGGTCTCTTTTTCTCAACCCTCCTCTGCGGACCCCTCTCTAGCACCGGCGGCTGTGCTACTACAAATGAAGCTACCAGCTAGCCTTCTGGGGCCCTACAGTCATATGCCTACGGCATCTGGGTGGGGGTGGCCGCCGCGGTCTGTGCCGCCGCCTGCGCCTGCGCCTGCGCCGCCATCGTGCGCTCCCCAGGCGGCCGCCGCCGCCGGCGTGATCACGCCGTAGGAGGGGGGCAGCTGCGTAGCCGCCGGCGTCATCGGCGTCAGCGCCCCCTTGATAGTCAGCGCCCTCTTGATAGTGTCATAAGTGTGGCTGGTGTGTGTCAGAGCCTGACAGCACCCCCTTGCACCACATGGAGCTGCGCGGCATGGGCCTTGCGCCGTTTATATGTTTATTTCTCTTGTGTTTAGACACCCCGGCAGCCGGCTCGCACTCTAGAACACACTGGCCTTTTATTTATACGATCAACAATCATATCACATATGTGTGTGTCTGAGACGCCGAGAGCCGGCGGCTATCTCGGTGAGGTGCCGTCAGGGTCCACCAATTGATTTTCGCTGACGCTGTACGTCGTGCCGAAAATCTGTGGCTGGGTGAGGAGCCGCCAGGAAGGATTTTGTTTGGTTTCGCGGCCACAGTTTGCAGCCACAGACGTGCGAGTGAGTGAGTGAGTCACTCACTCACACACACACACACACACACACACACACACACACACACACACACACACACACACACACACACACACAGTTAGGTTAGGTAGAAAGGTGAAGAACAGCCAGGCTCGGACTGGACACCAACGCGGTATGGGTGGACGCTAGACAGATGATGACGACACGCACGAGCGACACACAGACACAAAAGGCTCACAAGACACACAGCCAGCGGGCTGCCACACACCCTGAGTAGGCGTACACATAACTCAAGCCCACATCCTCCCTGTCGCCCCCCCCAGCACTCCAAGGCACAACAGGAAGTGACATGCGAGGCTAGAGCAGGCTTGCTCTACCTCCAGCAATCTCTCACACAGCCACAGTGCACAGACGACATTGTGAACATGAGATGTTCCCCGCGTCCCGCCGACGAGCTTGTACAGCGCTGTGTACAGAGATGGGGGAGGTACTCGGGCGGCATCGCGGTGGTGAGACCCTGGGCAGTCAGAGAGGCTGACAGTTAGTGGCGGGCTGAGTGAGATGTTCCCCATGTTCCCTCCGGACCTTGGTGACGAATTCTCAAAATTCTCGAGCGTCGCGCGATAAATCGCCTCGCCTTCCTCGCGTGATACCGCCTCGCCCGCCTCCTTCGCCACCGCCTTCTTCCCACGCCGCGATAGCTCCTCGCCGCCCTTGCTCGCCAGCGCCGGCGATGCCGCGGCGCGCCCGCCGCGCCCGCGCGCCCGCGCCTGAAAGGTAGCCCTGCCGCGACCGGCGTCCCCCCGAGAGGGCGAGGGTGGCCTCTTCACGGGCGTCGTTTGGCGGGACTGTGGGTCCTGTCGTCGGCCCCCATCTTACTTCTCCCCCACTCCCCGTTTACGCGGCGGTGCTCTACGTGTGGTGAGCTCCACCTCTCTCTCTACTTGGTCTGAGGTGCGAACCCTTATATGGCGCCGCGGCCGGCTGCAGGACGTTGAGGTTACCTCCGGACCTGCAGTGCGGCCACAAAAGCTGTTTGATTCCCAACCCTCCGCCTTTAGTGGCAAGGCCCCAGGGGATGTCAGGTACTGCGTAGCTCTTCCCACTTCCGTTGTGGAGGCACGCGACTCCAGAACAACGTGAGTGTTAGAGTTGTTTGGTATTGCTAAAAATCTCTCTCTCTCGACTCCAGACTGATCCTTTACGCGCCAATGTATCACACCTCACGGTGCAGATGCTTGGGTCATGTGGAGAAGCCGAGGTAAACTAGTCCCGCAGCGAAGGTTGCATCCAAACAAATCTCAGCACTCAGATCCGCGAGACCTCGAGAGAGTAGTGCCGAAGGCGCTCTTTCTGATCGAGGCGGGGCGTTCGGCTGGCTATCTCGGTGTCCTTCTTTATAGATATCCAAAAGCGCGCGTCACATTCCCCTCGACGTCGCCACAGGTCCACAGGTCCAAGATCCGCGAGACCTCGAAATAGTTGTGCTGAAGGCGCTGTTTTTGATTGAAAATAGTACCCTTCATATGAGAAACCTCCCGGAACTACTCGATCCTGACAGATCCCCACATTCCCCTCGACGTGGGGCTCACAAGGTCCAACCCTCGCCTTTCCCGTTCCGCTCGCGCTGGCCCCGCCGCGTCGACGCACATATGGCCGCGGCGAGCTGCACGCCCGAGCGGCGCGACGCCTCCTGCTCACGCAACCCGCCGCTCCCTCTCCGCTCCCACCATGCGATGCGCTTCGATTTGGCGCCCGAGCGGCTACGCCCCCCTCGGCCTCACAATGCCTGCCACCTCCCATTCGCAGGTGAGGCTGCTGCCATCGGGGAGCCGCGAGACGCGGCCGCTGCCGCTCGTTTCCCACCCTTACACCGAGCGAACCCGCCCGATTGCCCCCACTCTTTTCCGGCGAGAGAGCGACGCAGCCCGCTCGCTTGCCAATCGCTGCCCGGCTCCAGTCCTAGCGCCGAGGACACGAGAGAGTGTGCCGGTCGTCGCGATGCTAACGCCGAGGCGTGCTGCCCGTAGGTGTGGCAGTGACCTGGCTCGACACTCTCTCTCTCTCTCTCTCTCTCTTTGAGCATCGCCTCTGCCTCCACGCGACCGCCGTCGATTTCTTTTTGTCTGTGTAGGCGAGGCTCGAAGGGGAGGGGAGGGCGTGGTGGGGGTGGGGGGGGGGGGGGCTGGGGGAGGGGGGCGGCGGGGTGGAAAATGCGACGATTGATCCAATTCTCGGAGATTCCTCGAGATATTCTCCTTCCTCCCCATATACCCCCATATACCCCCATATACCCCCATATACCCCATATACCCCCTGGACATCTCCATAGCAGTTTTTGACCCTCTTTCACATGGTCATGATCCCGTAGGTGCTGACCTCTCCGTTCGCCGAGTGTTCCGCACAAGTCTCCAGTCCCCAGTAATAATAGTAGTGCTCTGCACAGTCTCCAGTAATCAGTAAGAATAATGGTGCTCTGCACAGGCTCCAGTCCTCAGTCATAATAGGAGTGCTCTGCACAGTCTCCAGTAATCAGTAATAATAATGGTGCTCTGCACAGTCTAGTGGCTCTGCACTGTCTCCAGTCCCCAGTCATAATAGGAGTGCTCTGCACAGTCTCCAGTGACCAGTAATAATAGTGGTGCTCTGCACAGTCTCCAGTAACTCAAACCAGTAGCACTTTACTTCCACACGTTGTCCTTCACACAGCCTTCACATGAACCCGTCACACAGCCTTCTCCATGAGCTGCATCTATTGACTCTCTTAGTTTGGCGTGCATACCCCCGCGCGCTGCAGGAACTCGATCAACATGCTCGACAAGCTCAAACTCGAGCTCGTGCCGGCCGCCGGTGACAAGCTCGTGCTCAAGCTCTCTCCTCCGCCGCCGCCGCTTGCTGACAAGCAGGCGTGTGCTTGCGCGCACGTGACAATGCGCTCCCACCTGCAAGACGTATCCTCTGGCCTTCTGACACAGGCGTCGCTGGCGGGCAACACGACCGTCAACGCTGCCGGAGGCGAGGCCGCCGGCATCCCGTCCGAGGGCAAGCCCGCTTCGCTCGAGGACCTCATCCCGTCCGAGGGCAAGCCCGCTTCGCTCGAGGCGTCATCCCGTCCGAGGGCAAGCCCGCTTCGCTCGAGGACGTCATCCCGTCCGAGGGCAAGCCCACTTCGCTCGAGGTCGTCATCCCGTCCGAGGGCGAGCCCGCTTCGCTCGAGGACGGACGTCCCGTCCGAGTCGGCGCCGACGGCTCCTGTCGGCATCACGTCGCTGTCGCCTTCGCTCCTCGGAGCCGAGGTGAGTGTGCGCACGCCAGGATTGTCATCATCCCTCTACGGTCTCCCTGTCTCCGCACACTTGCGTGTTCTCCCCTCACCCAGGCGTGCGGCATCAAGTCCGCCGCCGCCGAGGAGTCCGCCGCCGCCGAGGAGGACGCCGAGTCGGCCACCGCGGAGGCGACCGCCGAGGAGGCCGCCACCAAGAAGGCGACCACCGAGGAGGCCGCCGCCAAGATGGCGACCACCGAGGAGGCCGCCGCCAAGTCCGCCACCGAGGAGGAGTCCGAGGAGGCAGCCACCGAGGAGTCCGCGGCCGAGGAGTCCGTCACTGAGGTGGCCGTCGTCGCCGAGGAGTCCGCCACCGAGGAGGTCGCCGCCAAGTCCGCCGCCGCCAAGGTGTCCGCCGCCGCGGAGGCAGTCGCCGAGGAGGCCACCATCGCCGAGGCGCCCGTCGCCGAGGAGGTCGTCGCCGAGGAGGCTGCCAAGGAGGTCGAGAAGCCGGCCAAGACCGTTTCCAACACGCCCGACCCAACGGTGAGCGCGCCGCAGCATTCTCTCCTGGCACTCATCGCTTCCCACCCACCGGTAACAATCTCTCCCGACTCCGAACACCTGCGTATTCGCTCTCGCCCACAGGCGTGCGGCGTCAAGGACGACGTCGTGAAGGAGGACGCCGTCGAGGGCGAGTCTTCGCCGATGAAGTCCTTCGCGAAGGTCGGAATCGTGCCGGCTGACGACGGCCGCATCACGATCGTCATCTCCGAGTCGGTGTCGCCTTCGCTCCTCGGAGCGAAGGTGCGCGTGCGCTCGCCAGGATCGTTATCATCCCTCTCCCGTCTCTGAAAGCCTGTGCGTACTCTCCCTCGCCCACAGGCGTGCGGCGTCAAGAACGTCAAGGACATCCCCGTGGCAAAGTCTGGCACGGAGGACGTGCTCAAGAAGGACCCGGCCGCGGAAAAGGCGCCCGACGCGGGCGCGGTCGAATCGGACAAGGCCAAGGCCACGTTCGCCACCCACGCGCCGCGCCCGCCCGCCGTTTTCTGGTCCAAGTTTACGCGCCCGACCGGCCCACCGACGGCCCCCACCGGCGCCGTCAAGGGCGCCCTCAAGAAGGACATCCCTGCGGCAACGTCTGGCGCGGAGGCCTGCGTTGACGAGACCGGCGCCATCAAGAACCCGGCGCTCAAGCCGGCCACCGAGGTCGCCACGGCCCTCAAGCCGGCGGAGGCCGGCGGCGCGCCGCTGCAGTCGATCAAGGAATTTCCGGCGAGCGCCTGGCATTGTGAGCGCCGGCGTCTGCCGACCCACTCTGTGACCCCATCCCGCGTTCGACGCGTAGGGCGACGCCGACTGGAAGGAGTTTCCAGAGGAGACGGCCGCCCCGGCGGTGAGCACCTCCCAGTTGAAGCACACGCGGGTAGTATTGCGGGGACACGCGAGTCCTACAGGCGGGCACTTACATTGATCCTGTGACCTCTACGCGCGCGCAGGTCATCGACGGGTGGAAGACCCCCTCCCCGCTCCGCAAGATCGAGCGCAAGGAGTCTCCGCCAGCGGAGAAGCTCGCCCCGGCGGTGAGCGCCTCGCACGCTGCGGTTGTACGCGCAGAGCCTCAACTATTGACGCACCCACCGCGTGCGCGTGCGCAGGGCATCCCCGACAGAACCACCTCGTCGAACCCGCGCCGCAAGAAGGGGCGCAAGGGCGCGTCCGCCCCGATCGTCCGCACCAAGAGCATCGCCCCGGTCGGCGGCAACAACCGGTTCGGGGCCCTGCTCAAAATGGACGGCAACGAGGGCATCCTCGGCGGCACCGGCAAGGTGCCCCGCGGCTCCACGCCGTCGACCACAGACTCGGTGCTCGCCGCCTGCATACATGCGGCCTCCCCCCCCGCTCGCCGCTCAACCGCCAGTCTCCCGCCCTCCTGTTCAGGGCGCGACGGCCAACGTCGAAACGACCACGATTACCACGCCGGAGGGCTCCGTCTCTGCCTCCGGCTGGTTCTCTTGGCCCAAGTTCTGCCCGTTCTACTTGCTCCGCCTCTTTGGCATCCTCGCGCTGCTCTGCCTCGGAACCGCGTTTGCGCTCTCCTCGTACTCTGCCACCTCCGCGCTTCTCTCCTCGCAGTGGCACGAGTCCCCGACTTCCTTTCCCGCAGTCACAACGCCGTTCACGCCGGCATCGCCCAACGGCTTCTGCGAGGTTGGCGGCATCGACACCAGCTCGTTTGTAGCCATCGTATCGTCGGACAGCGCGCCCGCCAACCACCCGGTGCGTGCTCGCTCGCGCGTGCTAGTATCCGCGCCGCGCAAGCTCGTGACCAACAGCCCGCGCGCCGTTCAGGACGGGCACGAGGAGGGGCGCTCGTGGGAAGCACTGATGGACGAGATCGGCGAGGCGGTGGGCGAGCCGTTGCACCTAATTGGCGAGCCGCTGGCGTCCGTCAAGGAAATTTACGAGAAGCAGCCGGTGAGCGCCCCTCTGGCTCTTTGTGTGTGCGAGCTTTGTAACCCGCTGACGGAACGATTGCCTGTTTGCGAGTAGGCCGAGGCCGACTTGGAGACCGTCCCGGCCTCGCGCAACAGCATGGAGCGCAAGGGCGAGCCTGAGATCGACCTCGTCGGTCCCGTCTACAGCAACAGGACGGGGATCATCGCTCGGGGACGCGACACCGTCTTGCCCGTGAACGACACGTCGCCCGAGATACGGCCCGCCGACGCTGGGAAGCCTGGGATGCTGGAGGTGCGGAAGCTGGTCGAGAATGGCCTCGGCGCGCCCGTCGCTAGCATGCACGCCGGTGGCGAGTGGCGGGCGAACGAGGGATTGACGGACGCTTCTCGAGTCCCAACCAAGGACCTCTTCCTCCAGCGTTGTCGGGCCATCGAACCTCTTCTCGCGGCCACGCTTGAGGAGTCGGCGTGGCCTGCAGAGGTCCGCACCGTCGCCGACTCGAACGCGGTCGAGTCAGATATCTTCTCGGTCCCAAGTGTGTGCGCCGACAGGCAGCCGCACTGCGCCGCCCTTGCGTGGCACGTGGAGCCTCGCCACGCGCTCCGCCACGCGCTCACCGACGAGCTTAACAAGACCGACAAGCCGCCCGCGGACCCACCGGCCGACGAGCGCTCCATCGAGCTGCCCTCCCCGTTCCACTTTCCCTTCATCAGCGGACACTCCTCTTCCGCGCCTGGCCGCGCACAGCTGCGCGGTCAGCTTTGGGCCGCCTTGTTCTTGCTGCTCGGAGCGTGCGGCGCCGTGCTGCTCTCGGTGCGGAGGAGCAAATCGGGGCGCCTCGTGCGGTGCCGGACGGGGTTGAGGCGCGAAGCGTGGCTGCTTCTACTCGCGATGCTTCCGCTGGCATCGCCAGTTTCACCGTCGCAGAATGCATGTGGTGCGTGCGCCGCATGCAAGTGCGTCGCGTGCGTCGGTGGGATCCCTCCGGGGTGCTTTCCCTACGATCCTACCGGGGAGGAAGGGCCACCGAACGCTGAGGTGTGCATTGGCTTTTCTGGCATTGATTGCTCTCCGCCGCCGCCGCCGTCCTTGCCATCTCCACCCTCTCCGCCCCCGCCACCGCTGTCCGCTCCATCACCGCCAGTTTCACCGTCGCAGAATGAATGTGGTGCGTGCGCCGCATGCAAGTGCGTCGCGTGCGTCGGTGGGATCCCTCCGGGGTGCTATCCCTACGTGGGCTTTACCTACGATCCTACCGGGGAGGAAGGGCTACCGAACGCTGAGGTGTGCATTGGCTTTTCTGGCATTGATTGCTCTCTGCCGCCGCCGCCGTCCTTGCCATCTCCACCCTCTCCGCCCCCGTCACCGCTGTCCGCTCCATCACCGCCGTCCGCTCCATCAATCGACTTCCAGGTCACCGTGGGTGGCGGCAGCTACGAGTCCGAGGTCTCGTGGACGCTGACGTGCAGCGGCGCGTTGATTGGCAGTGGAGGGGCCCCCTACTCTCGCACCCTGTCCGCGCCGCCCGGCGAGTGCACGCTCGACATGTACGACTCGTGGGGCGACGGCTGGACCGGCATCGAGTGGGAGGGTGCGGGCTACACGTTCACGCTCGACTCCGGATCCTACGGCAGCGAAACTTTAACCCTCACCCCTTTCCCACCGTCCTCTCCGTCGCCGCCGTCGCTGCCGCCGCAACCACCGCCCGCACCATCGCCACTACCGTTGCCGCCGCTGCTACCGCCGCCGCTGCCGCCAACGCCGCTGCCCCCGCTCGTCCACGGCGAGGCCCTTGCCCGCACGCCTCAAGACATCCAGGACGAGATCAACAAGGCTGTGGACCAGGGCCGCAGCGCGAGCGTCTTCATTCCGCCGGACGCCCGCCTTGTCTTTAGCAGCAGCGTCGATTGTAGCGGCGACATGCACCTCTCGGTTCGGAGCAGCGGGGAGGGCGCGACGCTCGACGGCAAGAAGAGCTCCCGCATGTTCTACATCTCGAGCGGCTGCAGTCTCTACCTGGAGGCGCTGCACTTTGTGGACGGGCGTGGCCAGGAAGGCGGTGCGGTGCGCGCTAATGGCGCTGGCGACATCGCGATGAAGGACGTGTCCTTCACGGGCTGCGAGGCCAGCTCGGTGCGCCGCCCTCTCGCCCTCTGACGCCCTCGCCGCTTATGACTGCACGCCCCAACTCGCGCAGCACGGAGGAGGTATGGCCGTGGTCGACAGCGGCGACGTCTCGCTGGACGGCGCCAGCTTCGGCGAGTGCAAGGCTGGCTCTGTGCGTCTCCCACGCCCGCACACGCTTCCCTCCCCCACACGCACGCTCGCACGCCATCACCGCAGCCGGTGGGAAGCGGGAGGCGAAGGGAGAGGGAGATGGGGTGGCAACGGGGGGGATCACGCCTTCCCCAAAGGGCCGCTCTGGGCTTGCCCGCCCTCTCTCGCTCTCTGACGCCCTCCCACCTCTGCAGGGCGGAGGTATGTTCGTGGACAGCAGCGGTGGCGTCTCGCTGCAGAGGGCCAGCTTCAGCGAGTGCACGGCTGATGTGCGTCTCCCACGCCCGCACACGTTGCCTCCCCCGTACACGCACGTTCGTATGTCATCACCGCAGCCGGAAGCGGGAGGCGAAGGGAGAGGGAGAGGGGTGGCAAAAGGGGGGGCACGCTTTCCCCAAAGGGCCGCTCTGGGCCTGCTCGCCTTCTCTCGCTCTCTGACGCCCTCCCCGCTTATGCCTGCCCGCCTCACCTCGCGCAGTACGGAGGAGGTATGAACGTGTACCGCAGCGGTGACTTCTCGCTGGAGGGCGCCAGCTTCAGCGAGTGCACGGCTGCCCTGGCGCGTCTCCCACGCCCGCACACGCTTGCCTCCCCCCACACGCACGCTCGCACGCCATCACCGCAGCCGGAAGCGGGAGAAGAAGGTACACGGACAGGGGGTGGGCAAAGGGGGGCACGCTTTCCCCAAAGGGTCGCTCAGGGCTTGCCCGCCCTCTCTCGCTCGCTGACGCCCTCCCCGCTCATGCCTCCCCGCCCTAACTCGCGCAGTACGGAGGAGGTATGAACGTGTACCGCAGCGGCGACGTCTCGCTGGACGGCGCCAGCTTCAGCGAGTGCACGGCTGCCCAGGCGCGTCTCCCACGCCCGCACACGCTTCCCTCCCCCCACACGCACGCTCGCACGCCATCACGTCGCCGGAAGCGGGAGGCGAAGGGAGAGGGAGATGGGGTGGCAACGGGGGGGAGCACGCTTTCCCCAAAGGGCCACTCAGGGCTTGCCCGCCCTCTCTCGCTCTCTGACGCCCTCCCCGCTCTTGCCTCCCCGCCCTAACTCGCGCAGTGGGGAGGAGGTATGTTCGTGGAGGACAGCGGCGACGTCTCGCTGGAGGGCCCCAGCTTCAGCGAGTGCACGGCTGTCAAGGTGCGTCTCCCACGCTGCCTCGCACACGCTTGCCTCCCCCGCACACGCACGCTTTCCCTAAAGGGCTACTCAGGGCTTGCCCTGCCTCTCTCGCTCTCTGACGCTCTCCCCGCTCTTGCCCTCTCTCGCTCGCTGACGCCCTCCCCGCTCTTGCCTGCCCGCCTCAACTCGCGCAGTACGCAGGAGGTATGCACGTGGAGAACAGCGGCGACGTCTCGCTAGAGGGCGCCAGCTTTGTCCGTTGCACGAGTGGCACACAAGCGGTGCCGCGCGCCCCCTCCACAAGAGGGTGCACAGACTGAAACGGGAGACCAGACTGTGTTCTTTTGTAGGCTCTTTATCTCACTGGCATCGAGCGCCTAGCTCTCGCCAACTCGCAGTTTGTCGACAACATGGCGAGCCAAGCCCCTGCTGCACTCTTCTACTCCTCCGGCATCGCTGCCACCGGCTCGATCCTCCGCAACACGACCTTCTTCGGCAACTCTGCGCCAGGCAACATAACAATCCTCGCCGCCTCGCCTCTAACGTGGGACTGCCCGCTCGGCTCTTGGATGCCGAACGTCGGCCAGCTCTTTGGCGACCTGTCCGGCTGCAACAGGCTCTGCGCCGAGGGTCACTACGGGGACGCGTCGGACCACTTCACCTCCGACTGCAGCGGCCCCTGCTGGCTCGGCCACTTCTGCCCAGAGGGATCCGTCCTCCCACAGCAGTGCCCCCCTGGCACCCACATGCCCAACAGGCGGGCGGCGAACATTTCGGACTGCTTCCTCTGCGCCTCCGGCCAATACCAGCCAGAGAGCGGCCAGGAGGAGTGCTTGCCTTGCGCCGCGGGCTCCTTCTCCCCCGACGTCGGCAGCGCCGCCTGCGAAGCCTGTCCGAAGGGCGGCGTCTGCGAGGACGCTGGCGCCGCCTCTCGCCTTGTCTGGCAGCCTTGCCCCGCGGGCAGCTTCAACCCGAACAGAGGCTCCAGCTCGAGCGCGGCGTGCGAGCTGTGCCCCATCGGCACGGCGAGCGCGGCACCGGGGGCGGAGAGCAGCGAGACGTGCGAGCCCTGTGAGCCTGGCCATTTCGCCGCCACGCCCGGCCTCTCCAAGTGCGAGCGATGCTCCGCCGGATCCTACCAGAAGGACACGGGCGCCGCCGAGTGTCTCCGGTGCAAGCCCGGCAGCCTCTGTCCTCGTGGCGCGTCGCTCGAGCTGCCTGCGGCGTGCGAGCCGGGTACATACGCCAACGTCACTGACGGCGACGGCTTGCCCGACTGCTTCGACTGTCCGGCGGGCTCGTCGTGCGGCGGCGGCGCGGCGCCGCCGGCAGAGTGCTCGCCGGGCTCCGTCGCCGCCACGCCTGGCCTCGCCAAGTGCGAGCGCTGTGAGCCCGGCACCGCCTCTGGCGTCGGCAGCGAGTCGTGCAGCGAGTGCGCTGCGGGCACTTACGCCGCCAACCCCGGCCAGGGCCAGTGCGTCCCTTGCCCCTACCCCCTCAGCAGTGAGCGCGGCGCCGTCATCTGCTCCTTCTGCCAGAAGGACTTTTACTTGCTCCAGAGCGCCGACCCGGCCGAGATCTTTTCCTCCCCGACCGACTACTGCAAACCTTGCCCGCCAAACGCCGAGTGCTCGGACGACACCGCTCTCGCGACCATCGGCGTCCCAGCCGGCTATTGGCGCGCCAGCCCCTCCTCCGCCGTGCTGACGGCGTGCCGCGATTTTGGGGGCGACCGGGCCGGCGAGGCGCGGTGCTCCGGCAACGAGCGCGGAGCCAAAGAGGCGTCTCGCCTTTTGGAGGAGGGGGGCTCGGACGAGTACTGCGCCCCTGGCTTCACCGGCCCCGAGTGCCAGCTCTGCGCCGCGGAGAATTACTACCTCGTCGACGGCGACGAGTGCAAGGAGTGCGCTCCGCGCGGCGCCGCTGCAGGCAGCATCGCAGGCATCGTCCTCGGCCTCTGCGTCGCGTGCGGCCTGGCGGCGTGGGCCTTCAGCATGACGGACTGGCGGGAGAAGCGATACCTTGGCCCAATCCTCCGCTTTGCAGACCGCTCCGTCAAGTACTACGTCGGGGGCGGACTGACGGCCAAGGTGAAGATCCTGTTTGGCTTCTACCAGATCAGCACCGTCTTGTCGTCCACCTACTCGGCGCGGCTGCCGGACAAGTACACGGGCTGGACCGACGAGCTGGCCAACGTGATCTCCATCGACTGGTCTGGCTTCTTCTTGCCGGAGCAGTGTCTAGGCTACGGTGAGCGACTCCTCGTCAGCGCTCTCTCCCCCGTCGTCCTCATCGCACTGCTCATGGGAGCGGGAATCACCTTGCGGCTCCACAGCTGGCGAACCGCGTCGCCACCGCGCCCAAAGCTGTGGGCGGAGGCGGCCCTCGGCCTCCTCGACCTCACGCCCGCCGGCTTGGTGCTGATCTTCTGCTTCGTGCCCTCCATCAGCGCCTCCATCTTCCGCGCGTGGTCGTGTCAGGCGCCTCCAGCCGATGACTGCCGTTGCTCACGCCACCCCTCAGACCCCACCCCTCAGGCAACGTGCTGCTGATAGGCCTACACCATCTCTCCGCCGAACGAGCCCCTGGAGCAGGTCTCCTACATGCGGCAGGACGCGAGCGTCGAGTGCGGCACCGAGGATCACGAGTCCATCACCGACGTCGCCGTTGGCTTCATCGTCGTCTGGCCCGTCGGCTCGCTGGTCCTCTTCACGTCGCTCCTCGCCGCCTGCTACAAGCCGCTGCAGGCCAAGTCGCCGAATGCTCTGACGCGGGCCACCGGCTTCCTGCACCGGGAGTACGAGAAGACCTGGTACTGGTGGGAGGCGGTCGAGCTGGCGCGCAAGCTCGTGCTCACGGGCTTCGTGCTGCTGATCCCCGAGAAGAACGCATTCCTTCGCCTCGTGGTGGCGACCCTCGTCTGCTCGTGCTACGGCTTCATACTTTCCGCCGTGCGGCCGTACAAGCGGGTCGAGGACAACGTGCTAGCCGTCGCCACGAGCCTCGCGCTCCTCCTCCTCTTCCTCGGCACCAACTGGACCACCATCTTCCTCGGCATCGAGGAGCGGTACCAGGAAGCCGACCCCGCCGATGTCCTCGGCTTCGGCAAGCTCAATGCGATCGTGGACACGATGATCGGCCTCGTTGTTTTTGCGCTCGTGGTCTTCTTAATCGGCGCCGTCGTCGCCGCCCGCCGCGTCGCCAAGGTCCCCACGGTCCGTCTCGTCTCGACTAAGCAGCCCCCCGAGCTGAGCATCGTGACCGGCCTCACATGGCACCTGTTCCTCTCGCACATCTGGTGCGTCGCGCAGCTAGGGAGGGTGATCAAGCCAGGCCGCATCCAACTCCAACCCCCCCTAACCATGCAGGTCGACCGGTCAAGACGCCGTCGGAAACATCAAGAGTGAGCTCGAGCTGCTGGTGCCGGGCCTCAAGATCTTTCTCGACGCGCGCACAGGCTCAGCCGCGCTGCTTTAACTACACACAGCCCTTCCGACGCACCGCGGAGTGCGCACAGGTGGATGATTTAAAGGATATTGGGGCGCTGGAGGAGTACATCCAGCACACGCAAATGATCCTCTTCTTCCTCTCGTGTGGCTACTTCCGCTCCCGGGCGCGCTCTCGCCGCCCTGTTCCGCGCTCGGGATCCTCTGGCTCTCAACGCACCCGAGTTTGCTGCGCCCCTCGACACTCCCCACGGCTCACCGCCCGCCTGCTTGCGTGCCACCAGAACTGCCTCCGCGAGATCCGCTCGTCGCTCGAGATGGACAAGCCGCTCGTCCTCGTGCAAGAGGCGGACCCTGCAAAGGGCGGCGCGACGCTGCAGGCGCTGCGCGGCGAATGCCCCGAGGACCTGCAGCCGGACATCTTTGAAAAGGGCTGGGCGCACACCATCTACATGCGAATCCAGGAATTCCAGCGCGTCTCGCTCAAGACCATCGTCGAGGCGCAGCGGGACGCAGCCGCAGCCCTCTCGCCCCTCCCGAGACCTCAGCCCCGGCACCCTTGAACTACAGGCGGTGCTCCTCTGCTCGCCCAACTACGTGAACCAGACCTCCCTCCCGCTCTGCGTGCCGGGCGAGCCCGAGAGCCAGTTGCTCGCCTTTGCCAAGGAGACCATGCTCTGGGCCTCGCCGGCCAACGCGGGCGCACAGGTCTTGGCTGAAGAGATTGCCGACGCCGTTGCCGGTCTCACGATCTCCACCGCCGATGCTCGGCCGGCCACCGTGACGCACATGCTGCTCTACCTCAACGAGGACAGCTTCAGCGACGAGCGGCTGGCCGAGCAGGTCAAACAGGCGCGCCAGGACAGGCTGAAGATCGTCATGGCGCACGAGAACGACCCGGACCGTGGCGGCTGCCTCTTCTCGAGGTTTTTCGAAGTCACCCCGCAGGAGCGGGCTGGGGTTGGGTCATTATGCTCTCAATCTCAGGCGCGTAATCTCCCCTCACCCGCGTACCCTCCCTTGCAGGAGCTCATCGCCGATGGACTCTACAAGGACCTCGCGCGCTCGTGCTTCCCGGGGCGCCACCACCCGGCGCGCGCGCGCTTTGTTTACATCTCTTCTTGCGCACACCAGCGGTACTCGCCAGCCAGGGCGTTCCGTTCTGCAGGTGTCGCTCGCGCTTCTGGCAAAGGACCTCGGCGCGACTCCCGCTCGGGCGGGCAGCGTCGCAAGGATGAGCCGCCTCTCGGGCAGCATCGCCAAGCGTGGCAGCCGGCTCGTTCCCACGATCAGCCGCCGCAGCTCTGCGAAGACAACCACCGCGGGCGACGGCTCTGGAGGCGAGGCGACGGTCTCGGTGGTCTCGGAGGAGTCCGCGGTCTCGGTGGAGGCGGTGCAGGAGCATGTCTAACCTTGGCGGCTGCACACACGGCAAACGCCATCTTGAGCAATTCACATGAGCAGGCACAGCGACCCGCCGGGGAGGAGGGGCGGGAGGCGTTTGCCGCGTCGGCGACCCACATGGGTCTGGGTCCATATCCGCCGCGCGCTCTCGCAGTGATGGGGGCTTTCGCGCAGCGGTGTGCTGCGCGGCGAGCCTCTCTCTGGAGCGGCGAGGCGTAGTTTGGGGGGGGGGGGGGGGGGAGGCACGGGGATGCACAGCTGAGGCTCCGTCGCCGTACTCGCGTGCTTACTCCGTGTCCCGTGCGTCGTTGCATTTCCTTGAGCGGTGCTACTGGCAGGGTGTGGCTCTTAGTTGCGCCGTGAGCGCTGGAGTTGATTCATGGTTGTAGAATGATGTGCGAGCCTCCATTGATTGGGG
This sequence comes from Emiliania huxleyi CCMP1516, assembly GCF_000372725.1. Taxonomy (NCBI): domain Eukaryota; phylum Haptophyta; order Isochrysidales; family Noelaerhabdaceae; genus Emiliania; species Emiliania huxleyi. The sequence continues at coordinate 68,874 of NW_005200218.1, read as the reverse complement.
GCCTCTTCACCGCACACCGCTCACACGCCGGCCCCAGACGCCACTCCAGCCAGACCGTACGTATGGGGTCAGGGCACAGGTGGGGTCAGCTGACGTCAGGGGTCAGGCTCCCGGTCCCGCCGGCGCCCCCCCGGGCGGGGCCCCGCCAGAGGTCAACCGAAAAAGCTGACGCAGAACCCACTTTGGAGGGGTCAACCCCCCAGCCAAATGCACAATCATCCCCCACAAGACCCAGAAGCCTGTCTGTATAGAGACGATCCAGAGCCGTAGCGAGTCTAGAGACTAAAGTAGAGTGCGCCGAGAGAGCTCGGCTCGAGCCTCGACGAGAGCGCCGTGCCCGTGGGGAAGCGATTGATTTCCATCCAGGAGGTGGGACGCCGAGCTGGACATGGGGACAGGTTCGTACTCTAGATCTAGCAAGGTGCGCGCGCGGCGGCGACAAACAGGTGAACGAACGAACTCACATATCGGCCGGCACTCAGAGAGGGGCCCCAAACCCCAGCCCAATGCGCCACTACAAGACCAGAACTTACACGGAGAGGGGCTAAACCCCCAGCCCAATGCACACCCCCTACAATAGACCCAAAAGCCCAGAGACGACCCAGAGAAACGCGCCAATGCGAGGGGGGGGGAGGGGGGAGGCACGAACGGACGTCCGCCTGCTCCATCAAGCTCGAGGCTCCAAATTCCTTAGATGGAGAGCAAGACGCACGCCGCGTAGCCGCTGCGCGCGCCGTAGTCCCACGGCACGTAGTAGGCGTGTGCGTCAGTGGCGAAGCCGCCACGGAAGCCCTTCAGGCTCGAGTTGGTGTCGGCGAGGTTGAGGTACTCAACTGTGCAGGCCGACCAAACGCACGCTGGCGGAAAGGTCGGAGGCGGCGCTACCGGAGGCGGCGCAAGCGGCGGCGACGGAGGCGACGGAGGCGACGGCGGCGACGGCGACACCATGCCCACAAACTTCCGAACCGCCTCGAGCTCCTCGCTCACGCTCGCGAGCCCCTGCGAGACACCGTCCTTGAGCTGCTCCGTGACGAACTCAGTGAAATTGCCGCGAAGCGCTTCGATCCGCTCGGGACACTCTCCCCGTCCGCCGTGACAAAGTCCGTCGCGGCGTGCAGCTCGCCGCTGCACGTCAGCTTGCCGCCTCCCTCGCCGGTCAGGCGGGTCGGCGTCAGGTCGGGCGTGCGGCTGTTGAAGGAGATCGTCGCCCTCCTCCCCGTGATGGCGAACTCGTCGCCAGTCGCCAGTCGCGGAGGAGAGCTGCCGCCGCGCCGCTGCCGGCGGGCGAGCCGTGGCCGCCGGCGGGTTGGGCGGGGCCGGCTTATCGCGGAGCGCGCCGATCTTGGCGTCCTTGCGCTGCGAGCCCCTTTTCGCACGCCCCCACGCGCGCCTCCAGCGCCTTGAGGTCCGCGGCGCTCACGAGCTCGACCACCTCGCCGCCGAGCTACTGCGTGTAGTGGTTCAGGCTCGTCTCCCGCCAAACCAAACCCTGGCGGGCGCCGCGGACCAGTTCCGCGAGCGCTCGTCAGCGGGTGGTGTGCGGCTCTTGCCGTAGTTCCTCTTCGGTCGCCTAGCCCCGGCGCCGTCAGTCGGACGCCTGCGTGTCACGAGTGCGAGCCGCTCGCGGTTCGTGTACGCCCGCTTGCGGGTTCGAGCGTTCGAGTGGCGGGCCATCCCGCTTGCGGGATGGCTTAGCGGGTTCGAGCCGTCACACATTGGCTGCCGGGGTGTGCCGAGGGGGGGCTGGGGGGGCGGTAAGCCGTCATTGCCCGGCGCTGCTTGCAGCGCTCTGGGTGGTAGTGGTAGGTGGCTTTCAAGAGTGGTGCTCTTGGGAAGAGGTTCCTCATAGATAGAGCTCCTGCCAGGACGTCTACGCAGGCGGTCTCACTGCCAGAGGGACATCCAAAAGAAAAAGGAATACAGAAAAACGTTGCGTCGAGTCTCACCGCAAACTATCTCGGCACGACGTCGCAAGGGGGGACGCACGCAAAGGAAGTAAACTCCACAGCAAGTCCGCAAGTCAGGTAGTCAGCGCGAATGGGTGGCTGCAGCTCCAAGTCGACCAACGACGTCCTCGCCGAGCCGGTGCCGCAGCCGCAGCCGGAGCAGCTTTGCATTGCCGCCGGCTCTGCTGCCAACGAAACCACGCTCGACGTCGCGCCCGCTGAGATCTCAGCCGACGGTGCAGCACCTTCGGACGTGAAGCCTGACGGAGAGGAGGCGGTGGCAGAGCCCAAGGAGGCGGTGGGAGAGGAGATCGCAGCCGAGGACGCGCCTGTTGCGACCGAGTCCGTCGAGGAGATGCTGCCGCCCGCGCCGGCCACAACGGCGTCCTCCATCCTGGACGGTGTGGCCGACTACCTCTCGGGCCGCAAGTCTGAGCCTGCTGTTGAGGAGACCGAGGAGACGGCGGTGGCCGACGCGCCGGCGGCGGAGGCGCCTGATGTGGCGACGCCGGTTGCGTTTGAGACGGCGGAGGGCGAGGAGCCCAAGAAGGAGGCGGCACCAGCCGACCCGGCGCCTTCCGAGGCGGAGTCCGAGGAGCTGCCGCCGCCGGCTGCGTCGGCCAACTCGTCGTCATGTTTGGACAAGGTGACCGACTGCATCTCGGGCTGCAACTCTGAGGCTGCTGTTGAGCCTGTCAAGACGGTCGGGGCGGTGGAGGCCGAGTCGCCGGCGACGGAGGAGCCGGTCGCACGCGCGCTGGTTGAGGTTGCGGTGGAGGCGCCAGAGGAGGCGTCGGCGGAGACGATCGATGAGGTGGAGGCACGGCTGGAGTACTCGCAGGCGGCGGCGGCAGTCGCAGCTGGCGAGGCGGCCCCCACCCCGCGGCCAGGTGAGTCCATCGTTGGCATCATTGCCGCATTCCTCTCGCCGCGCAAGGGCTCCAAGCCCGTGATCGAGCAGCCCCAGGCAGGCGAGGAGGCGCCGGTCGAGGACGCTGAGGCGCCCGAGGCAGCGCCCGAGGCAGCGCCCGAGGCAGCGCCCGAGGCAGCGCCCGAGGCAGCGCCCGAGGCAGCGCCCGAGGCAGCGCCCGAGGCAGCGCCTGAGCCTGCCGACGAGGTGGCTGCACCCTCGGCAGCTCCCGACGAGGAGAAGCCCACTCTCCTGCAGCAGTTGTCCAAGGCCTTGTCCAATATTCTCCCCAGGGTGCAGTGCCTGCCCTCCGCTGGCCCTTCTGCCGACGCGCCGGTCGTCGCGCTCGAGGTCCGCAAGACCTTGTAGTGTACAAAGGTCCAACGTCTGCTAGTACAGTCCCTCTACAGTGCTCCAGCCATGTGTATGTCCGTACGAGTGTGTCAGTGGCTAGTCAATGGGGTTCGTTCAGATCAACAGACGGCGCTTTACTCATAGATCGATGACATATTTATTTCATTTATTTCCGGTCTGACGTGTCTCTGTCCCTCTCCACGTACTCTCTTCTCTCGGTGTGTGCGGTTATAAAACGCCCTGGACCTGACGTGATACACAAAACAGAAAATCACGCGCCTCTCAAGAGCACCAACCGCCCCTCGCGAAATACACGGCTGTTCCGCCAGCGGTGCCCAACCTCCCTCTCGCGTCTACCCCCCCCCCCCCCTCCAAAAGCCACCGAGGGAGAGGCGGACGAGACAGGAGTCGGAGAGGAGCAAGAGGAGAGTAGGAGAGGAGGGATGAGGAGTATGAGAGGAGTTGGAGAGGCCTCGCAGCGAGGGAGAGACGGAGGGAGGGAGGGAGGGAGGGAGGGAGGGAGGGAGGGAGGCAGAGAGAGACGCGGCGCTCACAGCGCCTCGATAGGCTCCACCGCCTTCTCCGCCGCCGCCGCGAGCACCTCGATGGCGCGCTCGAGCGGCAGCTCGCCCAGCTCGCCCCCCTTGCGCATCTCGAGCTTGAGGGCGTTCGCGCCAACCTCGGCCTCGCCCACCACCGACAGGATGGGCACCTGAGGGGGGTCGGCGAGAGTGGGACGGGGTGGGGGAGGCGACGCGGCGAAGCAGGAGGCGAGGAGGCGAGGAGGCGAGGAGGCGAGGCGAGGAGGCGAGGAGGCGACGGAGGCGACGGAGGCGAGGAGGCGACGGAGGCGAGGAGGCGAGGGGGCGAGGAGGCGAGGAGGCGACGGAGGCGAGGAGGCGAGGGGGCGAGGAGGCGAGGCGAGGCGAGGGGGCGAGGCGAGGCGAGGGGGCGAGGAGGCGAGGCAAGGAGGAGAGGGGGCGACGGGGCGAGGAGGCGAGGAGGCGACGGAGGCGAGGAGGCGAGGGGGCGAGGGGGCGAGTGGCCAGGAGGGAGACGAGACGGCGGGTTTCGGGGGGCGGGCGAGGCCAGCGCGGTGACGGGGCGGTGAGCGTGCAAGCGACTGGCGTAGCTTCGCACCTTGTCCTGGTTGGCGACCTTGATCTGCTTGCCGACGGATCGGCCGCCGGGGTCGACCTCCGCGCGGATGCCCGCCGCCTTGAGCCGCGCCACCGCTGCGTCGCAGTACGGCCGGTAGTCGTCCGAGACGGGCAGCAGCCGCAGCTGCGTCGGCGCGAGCCAAAAGGGGAAGTCGCCCGCCGTCGACTCGATGAGCACGCCTGCGGACAAGGGCGGTGTGAAGAGACGCGCTCACAGATGGGGAGCCGTCGCCTGCCGTCGGCTCGGTGAGCGCGCCGAAGAACCGCTCGAGCGACCCGAAGATGGCGCGGTGCAGCATGATCGGCTGCTCGCGCCCGCCGTCCGGCGACACGTACTCGAGGCCGAACCTACCAGCCGCACGAGTCTAGGGGTGAGGCCCCCCCCTTTCGCCGTCTCGCCACGCCACGCTCGAGGCCGGACCGCTGCGGCAGGTTGAAGTCGCACTGGATCGTCGAGCACTGCCAGAGCCTCCCGATGGCGTCGCGGATCTTGATGTCGATCTTTGGGCCGTAGAAGGCGCCGCCGCCTGAGAGCAGAGACGGCCGCTCAACCGCAGGCCACACGGCGTCCGCAAACGTGCGCGGCGCCGCCGCCCTCGTCGACGTCGTACTCCCACCCCTTTGCGCCGAGCGCCTCGCGAAGGGCGCTCGTCGCCTTGTCCCAGATCTCGTCCGAGCCGACCGCCTGCTCACAGTCGCCTTGGTTTGGCCGCGCGGCTGCCGTTTGAGCGCGCCAGGCCTCGCGCCGACCGCCTTGTCGGGCCTCGTGGAGAGCATCACCTGTCGCGGACACGTCGCGGAGGCGTCACGGCATGGCCCGAGCCGACCGCCTCCTCGCGGAGAGAGCATCCGAGAGAGCATCCGAGAGAGGGGTGGGGGAGGGGTGGGGGAGGGGTGGGGGAGGGGGGAGGGGGGGGGGGAGCATCGCCTCGTACTCGGTAAAAGAGCATCCGAGAGAGGGGGGTAGGATGGGTGGCGGGGAGGGGGGGGGGGGGGCCTCTCCCCCTAACTCGGGGAAG
>NW_005200218.1:60518-63156 GCF_000372725.1 Emiliania huxleyi CCMP1516 | reverse complement strand
AGACAATCTCCCTGCCGAGCTCGTTCACACCGCGTGTTCGCAGCTCGACTTGTGCCGCTGCATGGCACTATAGCGAGATGCTAATCTCTCGCGCGCGAGATGAGACAATCTCCCTGCCGAGCTCGTTCGCACCGCGTGTTCACAGCTCGACTTGTGCCGCTGCATGGCACTATCGCGAGATGCTAATCGCTCAAGAGATGAGACAATCTCCCTGCCGAGCTCGTTCACACCGCGTGTTCACAGCTCGACTTGTGCCGCTGCATGGCACTATAGCGAGATGCTAATCTCTCGCTCAAGAGATGAGACAATCTCCCTGCCGAGCTCGTTCACACCGCGTGTTCACAGCTCGACCTTTGCCGCTGCATGGCACTATAGCGAGATGCCAATCTCTCGCTCAAGAAATTAAGCAATCACTCTGCCGAGCTCGTTCACACCGCGTGTTCACAGCTCGACTTGTGCCGCTGCATGGCACTATCGCGAGATGCTAATCTCTCGCTCAAGAGATGAGACAATCTCCCTGCCGAGCTCGTGCACACCGCGTGTTCACAGCTCGACTTGTGCCGCTGCATGGCACTGTAGCGAGATGCTAATCTCTCGCTCAAGAGATGAGACAATCTCCCTGCCGAGCTCGTTCACACCGCGTGTTCGCAGCTCGACTTGTGCCGCTGCATGGCACTATAGCGAGATGCTAATCTCTCGCGCGCGAGATGAGACAATCTCCCTGCCGAGCTCGTTCGCACCGCGTGTTCACAGCTCGACTTGTGCCGCTGCATGGCACTATCGCGAGATGCTAATCGCTCAAGAGATGAGACAATCTCCCTGCCGAGCTCGTTCACACCGCGTGTTCACAGCTCGACTTGTGCCGCTGCATGGCACTATCGCGAGATGCTAATCGCTCAAGAGATGAGACAATCTCCCTGCCGAGCTCGTTCACACCGCGTGTTCACAGCTCGACTTGTGCCGCTGCATGGCACTATAGCGAGATGCTAATCTCTCGCTCAGTCAAGAGATGAGACAATCTCCCTGCCGAGCTCGTTCACACCGCGTGTTCACAGCTCGACTTGTGCCGCTGCATGGCACTATAGCGAGATGCTAATCTCTCGCTCAAGCGATGAGACAATATCCCTGCCGAGCTCGTTCACACCGCGTGTTCACAGCTCGACTTGTGTCGCTGCATGGCACTATAAGCGAGATGCTAATCTCTCGCTCAAGAGATGAGACAATCTCCCTGCCGAGCTCGTTCACACCGCGTGTTCACAGCTCGACTTGTGCCGCTGCATGGCACTATAGCGAGATGCTAATCTCTCGCTCAAGAGATGAGACAATCTCCCTGCCGAGCTCGTTCACACCGCGTGTTCACAGCTCTCGACTTTTGCCGCTGCATGGCACTATAGCGAGATGCTAATCTCTCGCTCAAGAGATGAGACAATCTCCCTGCCGAGCTCGTTCACACCGCGTGTTCACAGCTCGACTTGTGCCGCTGCATGGCACTATAGCGAGATGCTAATCTCTCGCTCAAGAGATGAGACAATCTCCCTGCCGAGCTCGTTCACACCGCGTGTTCACAGCTCGACTTGTGCCGCTGCATGGCACTATAGCGAGATGCTACTCTCTCGCTCAAGAGATGAGACAATCTCCCTGCCGAGCTCGTTCACACCGCGTGTTCACAGCTCGACCTTTGCCGCTGCATGGCACTATAGCGAGATGCCAATCTCTCGCTCAAGAAATTAAGCAATCACTCTGCCGAGCTCGTTCACACCGCGTGTTCACAGCTCGACTTGTGCCGCTGCATGGCACTATCGCGAGATGCTAATCTCTCGCTCAAGAGATGAGACAATCTCCCTGCCGAGCTCGTGCACACCGCGTGTTCACAGCTCGACTTGTGCCGCTGCATGGCACTGTAGCGAGATGCTAATCTCTCGCTCAAGAGATGAGACAATCTCCCTGCCGAGCTCGTTCACACCGCGTGTTCACAGCTCGAAACTTGTGCCGCTGCATGGCACTATAGCGAGATGCTAATCTCTCGCGCGCGAGATGAGACAATCTCCCTGCCGAGCTCGTTCGCACCGCGTGTTCACAGCTCGACTTGTGCCGCTGCATGGCACTATCGCGAGATGCTAATCGCTCAAGAGATGAGACAATCTCCCTGCCGAGCTCGTTCACACCGCGTGTTCACAGCTCGACTTGTGCCGCTGCATGGCACTATCGCGAGATGCTAATCGCTCAAGAGATGAGACAATCTCCCTGCCGAGCTCGTTCACACCGCGTGTTCACAGCTCGACTTGTGCCGCTGCATGGCACTATAGCGAGATGCTAATCTCTCGCTCAGTCAAGAGATGAGACAATCTCCCTGCCGAGCTCGTTCACACCGCGTGTTCACAGCTCGACTTGTGCCGCTGCATGGCACCATAGCGAGATGCTAATCTCTCGCTCAAGCGATGAGACAATATCCCTGCCGAGCTCGTTCACACCGCGTGTTCACAGCTCGACTTGTGTCGCTGCATGGCACTATAAGCGAGATGCTAATCTCTCGCTCAAGAGATGAGACAATCTCCCTGCCGAGCTCGTTCACACCGCGTGTTCACAGCTCGACTTGTGCCGCTGCATGGCACTATAGCGAGATGCTAATCTCTCGCTC
>NW_005200218.1:41055-60418 GCF_000372725.1 Emiliania huxleyi CCMP1516 | reverse complement strand
CAGCCTCCTGCTGGATGGAGAAGAGGCGGAGCTGCTTGCCGAGGGCGCGGTGGTCCCGCCGCTTCGCCTCCTCCTGGATCCGCCTGTGCTCCGCCAGCTGCTCCGCGCTCTCCCACGCGGTGCCGTAGATGCGCTGCAGCATCGGCCTCGCCTCGTCGCCCCGCCAGTACGCGCCCGCGATCGACTCGAGGTCGATGGCGTCCTTGGGCAGCTGGCCGGTGTGCTCGACGTGCGGGCCGGCGCAGAGGTCCCACCAGTTCGCCTTTTGAGGGCGAGGGGCGGGTGCGGAGGGCGGAGGGCGAGGGCGAGGGCGAGGGCGAGGGGTGGGGTGTGTCGTGGCCTGTGTCGTGGCCTGCCGGCGGGGGGCATGTGGGAGGGCGAGCAGAGGAGGGCCGTGGGGTGGGGTGGCGTCACAAGTCAGGGGTGTGTGGTGGCGCGCCTTGCCGGGCTCCCCGATGTGGAAGATGGTGATGGGCGCGTCGGGGTCCTTTGCGACGATCGAGTCGAGGATCTCCAGCTTGTACGGCTCGTCCGCCGCCTCGATCCGCGCCTTTGCCTCGTCGAAGCTCAGCTCCTCGCGCCTGCGGCGGGAGAGGACACGCCGAGGCGAGGCGCGGTCGAGGTGCGGCCGAGATGCGGCCGAGGTGCGGCTCAGGCTGCCGAGGTGCGGCTCAGGCTGGGGCATGCTGTCGCGCCGGAACGGCAGCTTGAGGCCGATGAGCTTGTCCATCTCCTTCTTGATGCGGCGCAGGTCCTTCTCCGCAAAGGGCTCGGGCCGGTCGAAGTCGTAGTAGAAGCCCTTCTCGATCCACGGCCCGATCGTCACGCGCGCGTCCTTGTACAGCCGCTGCACCGCCATCGCCATGACGTGCGCCGTCGAGTGCCGGATGCGGAGCAGCTGCTCGTTAGCGTTGGTCGGCAGCGGGACCGGCGCGGGCGGCGCCGGAGCCTCTGCTACCGCGCTCTGGTCTGCCATTCGCAGGCCGCTGCAGCGACGGCTGCCCATGGCCGGTGCTGCGAGCAGGCGCGGCAGAGCCGCTGCCGCACGCCCGCACGTGCTAGCCGGGAGGCGGCGAGCTGCTGCGGCAGCGTTGAGGGCGGCCGAGCGGGCCAGCAGCGCCGACATCAGAAAACCGCCTAAACTGAGGCCAGGCAGCAACCGCATGCAGGGATGAGCGGACTGGAAGGCTGAAGCGGAGCAGCGAGCGAAGGCAAGAGCTCGCCGCAGCTTCCAAGAACGCGGCGCGATTTTCTTTTTAATGAGCTTAGCCTTCGATGTTGAAACAAAGCAAGGCGGACATGGCATATCGCTCTCGGGCCCACAGACGTCCCGCACGAATTTCTTTTCGAAGAAAAAAGAAAGCGCGCTGCTGCTCACAGCCGACGGCCAAAATAGGAGCGGTGCGCAATCACGAACTGGCTCGCGTGGCGTGAACACAACGTGTCGGCATCGCGCCTCGCCCTCGGGGGAGGGGAGGACCGGGAGATGCGGCCCGAGGCCGAGCACTGATTCTCTGAGACTCGCTGTGTTTCTTTCCTTACCCTGGCCAGTGTTGTACAAAAAAGAAGCGCAGCGGGTGAGGAGCAGGATCGCCACGCGCGAGACCCGGCCTCAAGCTCCGCTCAAGTGCCACGGGGCGTGGTGCTCCAGGTAGCACAACACCTCCCCTGGCGTCATAGCTCGTTCGTACTCCATGGTTTGAGGGGCGAGTGATGCGTCGTCTTCCGCCCGCTGCCCCGTGTCAAATTCGAGCACGATCACGCGCCAGGTAGAGTCATCCGCAAAAGTTGGATTGATCTGCGCAACGGAGTGCTGCGAGTCCCACTCCTCGCTGAGGCGCATGGCGCCCGTGGTTGGGAGTGTAATCCACATGCAGCCGTCGGTGCGTAGCGTGTCATCGCACAGCAGGATGCACTGGAGCGTCCTCAGGTTTGTCACATGCACACGAAGCTCTGGCTCTGGGAACGAAGAAGATCGCACAGAGCCAACCCATTCGCGGTGCCAGGCGGGTGCCGAACCCTCATCCCACAATGGGCACTCTGTCGACGCCAGGGCACCGATGACGCCGCTCCAGCGGCCCACACGGGGCTCCCCGTCGGCTCCTGCCGGCCACACACACTCCAGCGCAAACAGATAATCGCTGAACTGCGTCTTGCACGGCGGGAGCGGCGCCACGGGCAAGTACTCCGCTCTGTCAGCCTGGAGCTGCGCGCGGTAGAGCGTGTAGCCAGCGACCGGGCCTGTGGCATGCTTCACAATAGCAGCGGCCCTCGGGAACCGCGCCAGTGCAAACGCGTGCCACAGCCGGTCTGTGACTTGCGCTCCCGCAGCGCGGACGGCATCGAGCCACGTCTTGCAGGTGGCCTGCATTGCCACGAACGTGGGCGCGTCGGCGTGGGTCGCAACCACCACTAGCAGCTCAGTGGGGAGCTCGAGCGCCATGTGAGCCCGCGCGCGCGTGCGGCGCGTGCGGCGCGTGCGGGTGCGTGCCCCGGGCGCCACCGTTTTTTTCTTTTTTGGTGACTCTTCTTAGCACTACATGCAGAGTAACTAGAACAGCTCAACCCAGTACATCTCACGCTCCGCAGCCTGTACTTCTCGCACGTATCGAGGCGGCCTCACACCAAGATCGTGCAGGGCGGGGATACAACATACATGCCCCGGTGGTCATGCTCCTGCACGCTCGTGTTCATGCTCCATTCAATCGCACCTCCAGCCACCAGGGGTGGCTGTGCGAGTCTCTCACCTCAGGAGAGCGGTGCCCTCGCAGACTCACTCAGAACGGCCCTACCTGCCTCCGCCCTCCTCGTGCTGCTTCTGAATCTCCGCCTGCTTCCTCTCGATCTCCTCCTCGAGCTTGATCAGCATCTCGACCGTGTTCCGCTCCGACCACAGCTGGCCGACCCCGTCCACGTAGCGCACGTTCGAAGGGTCGAGACCGTACCTGTCGGTCGACTCCCCCTCGCTCGAAAGCAGACCCTCCTCCGGAGCATGGTTCGGGTATGGGTGGGCCCATGCACGTTGAAGGACCCACACCGCCAGGCGAGGCAGGCAGATGAACCACAGGAGCCACCTGCCGGCGCCGACGCAAAAGGAGCCAACGAGCTCGCACGCCCCTCTGGTCCTGGCCCAGAGCCTCCTCAGCAGCTCAGGCGCGCCGGGGTCGACGAGGGTGCTGAGGGTGCTGAAAGGCAGACGCAGTAGGTTGAAGGGAGGTGGCGGCGTAAAGTACGTTTCGCCAAAATACTGCACCGCGAGCTGGGCTTTGAGGTACCGATTCTCGTCGTCTGCCTTGTCCCACACGTTGTCGAACGTCTTGGCCATGATTGCGATTAGCATATTGAGGAGCAATATCACTGACAGGGTGACATACACGCTCACGATAAACGGCGCCGTGAAGTGAAACTGCGCCCCCGCAATCAACCCCGCACAATCGATGCTCTCTGCCGGGTCGATGGCGACCTTGAGTAGCCGCTTGAGCGTCGACAGAATCCCCTGGCTAAAGTCACCGAACGGCTCGCAGCCCTCGACCTCCAGGACGTCTCTGACAGGGAAGAGCTGGTGCAGCGCGGCGGCAAAGGCGACGGCGCAGCCCACCATGAAGACCAGGAACTGGACCGTGTCGGAGAGCATCTTCTCGAGCATCACAGTCAGGGTGCCCAGCCCGCAGAGCGAGAAGATGCGCATGAACCAAGAGAGCCACATGAGGAGCAGGCCAAAGGATAGCATCTGTGTGTTGTACGCGGGGGCCAGCTTCGAGCAGAGGGCGAGGCCGATCCCGAAGAGCTCGCCCTTCTTGACGAGGTCGTTAGAGGAGAAGGTTTCGACCTCGTCGATCAAGTGCGCCAGCAGCCAGAGGAGTAGGCTCGAGAAAGACAGCGCGCTCAGCGCCAAGCTGCCAACCTCCTCGGCCACGGTAGCAAGCGCAGGCGCCATGCCCTCGAGGCCCTCAGACGAGAGCAGAGCCCAAGCGTCGGCCACAGCCCCGCACAGGCTCGGCGTCGGCATGAGCGTCAGCACGAGCGCGAGGAGAAGCCAGCTGAAGGACGAGATGGCGAATTGGAAGAATGGCGCGTCGAGCAGGTAGAGCGAGCGGGCGTACAGCTGCGACGAGGGGCTCCACTTGCGCTCAAAGCCCACCGAGTATGGGGTGCGGTGCGAAGAGACGAGTTCGAAACCGAAGTCGAGGAACCGAATCAGCGTGCCGCGCAGCGGAGGCCAGAGCGCCACGAACGGCAGGAAGAGCAAGTTAACGGCGGCCGCGAGCAGCAGCAGACCGGCGCGCGCGAGCGGCCGCCGCACCCGCTCCTCGTTGCCGTTTGGCGTGACGACGTAGCCGTTGAGAACGGAATCGATCAGCGGGCCGTACCACCGGAAGTTGACAGCGGCCTGCACGGTCGGGTCGCCCAGAAGCGTCTGCTGGCGCGGCGTGTCAACGGCGCGGGCCACAAAGCCGCGGGGTCGCCCCACCTTCGCCTTGCTGACCTCGGGGATCGTGGTCGCCCTGCACGGCTCGCGCTCGAGGAGAATCGTGCGCTGCACCACAGAGAGCGTCTTGAAGAGCTCGATCCCGAGGAGCTCTGCGCGGTCCGCCCTCCCTTGAAGCTGGTTGGCATCTGCGGGGCTGCTGCGCTCGCGCCGCGCGCGCACGATGTGCGCGCGCGCCGCGATCATGGTGACGTAGCACAAGGCCTCGCCGGCAGAGTGGCGGAAGAGCGCCGGCACCAGGGCGATGGCGGCGTCGAGCTTGTGTAGCAGCTGCTCGACGGAGAGCTCGTCGTCGTGCAACGCGAAGTCGATCGCGGTGGAGCCGTCCTGGGCCCGGGCCATGGGAGAGGCGCCTCGCCGCAGCAGCGTGCGCACCACGTCGCAGTGACCGAGCTTCGCAGCCATCATGAGAGGCGTCAGCGAGCTGCTGTCGGCAGGGACGTCGAGGCGGTTGATTTCCCCAGCGGCTCTGGGTGACAGCTCCGCCAGGGAGAAGCTGCGAGAGAGAATCCCCGTGCGAGAGGGCGCAGCCGCGGCCTTGTGTTTCGTGAGCTGCGACTCCACCAGCTCCTCCGGGAGCAGCCGGTCGTCCTCGATGAGCGACTCGACGAGCGAGGCGTCGCCCATTGCGACAGCGTCATGAAACATCGACCAATTGTGTGCGGCCGCAGCGGCGGCGGCGGCGGCGGCGGCATGGGCGCCGTCGGAGTGCTTGCGCGCCACCTCGACTGGCAACTTGACGCCGGCGGAGTCGAGGTCCACCCGCGCGCTCGCCCCGCGCAAGTCGTCCTCCGACTTGAGAATATAGTAGACCGCGCTGGCACTGCTGTCGTCGTCTGCGGCGGCCGAGGAGTAGGCAAAGGCGCCAAGCTTGATGGGGTGGGTGCCTGCACTCTCGCCGGGGTTGAGCCACATGAATGACCCCACGCCCGCGTCGCGGAGGAAGGAGAGCGTCACCGGCGTCCAATGCCCCTTCTCCGCGTGACAGCGTCGGAACCTCTCCTCCATCCGGTGCGGGCCCTTGAACTCGACGGCGTGGTTCTTCGAGTAGAGGTCCTTGGCGTTGACGTCAGGCGCGTCGACGTACGTCACACCCACCACCTTCGCGTCCTGCCCCTCGCAGTCGACGTACACGAAGCCGCCGTTCACCAGCAGCCGCACAAAAGGCTCGGTCTGCGGGTCACGGTTCCCGTCCTTGACCGTAATCTCGTCTAGCGGCCCGTAGACAAACGCCTGGTGCGTCGCGTCTTGCGGTATGCTCAGGCGACTGCGCGACTCCCATCCGACCACGACTGGCGCAAAAGGCGCGCAGCGGCAGCGCACCCACTCGACCCCCTCAGACTGCACCGCCTGCACCTGCGCGATTACCTCGGAGCGCAGGCTGCAGAAACCTGGCCCACCCAGCCGCAGCTCGACATGCGTCACGCTCGAAATGGCTGCGCTCGCGATGGCCTGCGCTTTGCTATGCTCCTCGCCGCAGCCAAGCGCGCCCACGCCCACGAACCGCACCGCCTCGAGGCTGAGCGTCAAGGGCCGGAAGAGGAGCCGGAGGGTCACGGCGCGCATTTTCTTCTCTAGCGTCGGCGCCTTGAGAATCTCGTCCGCCACCCGGTTCACCCAGATGCGGTGCGGCGAGAAGATGTGCCGGGTGGCGGCCACCCCGAGTTCAGAGATGTCGACCCATTTGACGCCGGGAGAGCTGATGTTGGTTTCGCTGTGCCCGTCGAGGTGGAACCTGTACACCGTGGTCTCGATCCACGCGTCGTCGGAGTTGCGCGAATCGTCGGTGTAGCCCTGGTAGAAGGGCAACAGGGGGGCGCGAGCGGAGGCGGGTGGTGTCGACGAGGCGTCGTTGTTGGCGCTGGCGAAGGCCACGTGCGCGCGGTCGCGCGGTCGCGCGCTCTCGGTGGCGCGCTCTCGCTCGCGCTCTCGCTCGCTCGCTCCGAAGAAAGTAGCAGAGGCGGAGGCGGCGGAGGCGAGAGAGGTGGCAGCGGAGGCGGTGGCGACGGAGGCGGCGGAGGCGGCGGAGGCGAGAGAGGTGGCAGCGGAGGCGGTGGCGACGGAGGCGGCGGAGGCGGCGGAGGCGGCGGAGGCGGCGGAGGACGCGATGCGGCTGACAGTGGAAGGCTTCGCGATGGCCTGGGTGGTGACAGTGGAAGGCTTCGCGGTGGCCTGGGTGGCAGCGACAGCGACCGGCGGCGAGGGAGGCAGGATGAGATCCGAAATCTCTCTGCTCACGCCCTTCTCTGCCAGCCCTCGTCGCATGGCAGTTTCGTCGCTCTCGCCGTACCTCACCATCGCACCGGGCAAAGCCCACGCGTTGCATTCGCGCCGCAGACTGGCGAGAAGCTGCAGCGTCTCCTTTGAGCCCGGCTTGAAGCGGGTGATGATGGGGTCCACCGCCTGGTTCGCGCCCGCACGCGCGTTTGCGCTCCACCCCCCGACGAGACCGGTCCGCCCACCAGGGTTGAGGCGAACCGCACCGGTGCCGCCTGGTTGAAACGACTTCTGCAGAGCCGCCGTCCAGTCCGAGCCTTGCTCGCCTGTTTTCCAAGCAAACGGGAACTCGGTCGTGCGCGGCGAGTATCCTGGCGCCGCCTCCGACCACGGCACATGCTCATCCTCCACCTCTGGCCGCTGGACCACGGCGCCTCGCTGCGTCGTCCGCGCCTCCACGTGCGGCGTTGGGATCCAGCCAACCATCTCTGCTTTGTCAACCTCCGTCACAGCGAAAGGAGGCCAAATGTCCGCTGCAGATCGACGAGGGCGTGCTGCCGGGAGCTTCGCGCTCCATGTCTTCATCAGCGAGCTCTCCCTCTCGCTGCGGCCTCCGCCGCGTTGATGCGCTCGCGACTTAAGTAACTAGGGAAGTCCCGCGGGTTTCGATTGGAAGCGGCGGAGGCGTGAACTCGCCGAAGGAGGCGGCAAGGTGCGACGCGGCGTGAACTCGCCGAAGGGGACAACGCGCGCGATTTTTCTCTTTTTCATCTTCGCGTTCTCGCAGGAGTCGCTTAGGCAGCTCCCTGGTGGCGGCTCCGCCGGCGGCGGGGGTGGAGGCGGAGGCAGGGGTGGCGGGCACGGTGGCGGCCCTCGCGGCCAAAACGCCTGGTGTGGAGCCGCTGGGGCGGCCCCACGACCCTGCAGCCGCTCCAGCGGCGGGGGAGGAAGTGGCAGTGTGCGTATACCAGACTTTTTCTTCATTTCCTGTGTCGAACCTGTGTGCTGTGCGAGAGAGTTTGGCGCTTGAATTCTTCATTTTTCGGCCGAAGCCCTTGCTTGAGCGCCGTCCGGCCGCGCTCGTCCTCGCCCTCTCGCCCCGCCTGGGCTGCTCCCCCGACAGCGCACAGCCATGCTGGATGGCGTCTTCGGTACGGGCAAGACGCCCGCCGAGCGCATCAAGGAGTACAACCGCCAGATCAAAAAGTCGGTCCGCGAGATCGACCGCGAGCGGACCGCGCTCGAGCGGCAGGAGAAGAAGCTGCTGGCGGACATCAAGAAGGCGGCCAAGGACGGGCAGATGGACTCGGCCAAGATCATGGCCAAGGACCTGGTGAGGACGCGGGGCTACATCAAGAAGATGTTCAAGATGAAGGCGCACATGGAGGCGGTCAGCCTGCGGCTGCAGACGATGTCGTCGTCGGCGCAGATGGCGCAGTGCATGAAGGGGGTGACAAAGGTGATGGGCAAGATGAACGCGAAGATGTCGAGCGCAAACATCCAGAAGATCATGATGGAGTTTGAGAAGCAGAACGAGATGATGGGCATGAAGGAGGAGATGATGGGCGACGCGATGGACGACGCGTTTGCCGACGAGGAGGCGCGCGGGGGGGGGGGCGGGAGAGAGAGGGAGAGGTGTGGGGATGCGGGGAGATGCGGGGAGATGGCGGCCGTATCCAGGCTCCCCGGCCACAGTGGGGGGCCGGGCGGCGACGGAGGAGGCGGAGGAGGCGGCGGCGCGGCGGGATGGGTGCGCGGCGGAGGAGGAGGCTGAGTGGATTGGGCTTACCTCATCCCAGCGCTGCGCCCCATCGGATCGCCCCTCGCCTCCCGCGCCATCACCGCCGCCGCCCTCTCCGCCACCTCTCTCGCCACCGCCGCCCTCACCCCTCTGCCGACCCGCCCGTACTCGGAGCAGGAGGAGACACTGCCTCCTCGAGGTGTGAAGAGGCGCCGTTCACACCTTGTGCTGTGAACAGGACTCGGAGGAGGAGGACTCCATCCTCGGCTCTGTGCTGGCCGAGATCGGCGTCGAGCTCGACAACAAGATGATGGGCGCCTCCACCGCCCCGATGCAGGCCTGCCCACCGGCCCCTCACCCCTTCTGTAGTACTCCCTCTCTAGTGCTGCTGACCACCACTGCCCCCGATGCGGCCGTATTGCCATCACCTGCTACTTTCCATGGATGAGTCTCTCGGCACCGATCGCGAGACTGACTGCCGACCACCGCGCCCGATGCAGGCGGCAGCGAGCACCGCCGCCGCCGAGCCGCAGGGCGCGCGAGATGTCGCCGAGATGCAGCGAGATGCCGCCGAGTTGCAGCGAGATGTCGCCGAGTTGCAGCGAGATGTCGGCGGTGTGTGTGGGGCGGCGATCGTGACGAGCGGAGTGTCGCTTTCGCAAGCCCCGCGGCAGCGGCCAGGCAGTCGAGGCTGCTGCAGGAGACGCGCCAGAGGACGGCACGCCCCCCTGCGGCAGGTGTGCCCGCCGTGGGCGGCGGCGGCGACGACTTGGACGCGGAGCTGCAGAAGAGGTCCTCCCGGAGACCGCCGAGATTGCCAGAGATCGACGAGACGGCCAGAGACTGCCAGAGATTGCCCAAGGAAGGAGGGCAGATCGTCGTGTCCCCGCCAGCACTCGAGAGGACGCGGAGTCTCCGCTCGTGCGTTGACGCGCTGCAGACACGGTACAGACACGGTACGATGCGGGTCTCACGCCCTGGCTGTGGTGATGGCGTAGGTTGGACAACCTCCGGCGTACCTGATCTCGCGACGTCTGCTCTCTCGCTCTCCTCCGCTCCCTCGCCCTCTCGCTCCCTCTCGCTCTCCTCCGCTCCCTCGCCCTCTCTCGCTCCCTCTCGCTCCCTCCTCTCCCCCTCCCTCTCCCTCTCCCTCCTGCCTCTACGTCCCCTCCCTCCCTCCCCTCTTCCCCCTCCCCTCCCTTCCTCCCTCCCCCCTCTGCTGCTGCTGCTGCTGCTGCTGCTGCTGCTGCCGTACTATCAAGGGGGAGGGGGGGGGGCATTTCGGAGAGGCTCCGAGGGAGGTTGGCCCGCCGACCCCGCTTCGGCCTCGGCGAGGGTGCGGGTGCGGCGCGAGGAGGGGGTGCTTGGGGTGTGTGAGTTAAGACGGTCAGCCGGTCTCTTGTCATGTGGTCCTGAAGAGAAGAGTCGTGATCCCTGATCCCCCCTCGATCTGTAAGGAATACGGCTTTAACCTTTAAGGTAAAGTATAAGCGGTATAAACCTTCCATCGCCTGACACACAAGACGAGTATTGCCGTACACATGCCTCCCCCAGTCCCCAGACTATACGGCTTTCACTCCGCAACGGTTGCAACAATGCAAGAGACGTACGGTGTACCACACACCGTGACGTCCAGGAAAGCTGAGTATGGGCTATGGCTACTCAGTCGAGCACATGGCGCTCCAGAACAAAACACACAAAGTTTCCGGCGAAAACTACCTCGTCGCCTCGCGTCACCGTGACATCTACAAGCCGCTTCTTGCCCTTCTCCCCGCTCACCTTGGCTTCGGCCGTCAGGCTGTCACCGCACTTCACTGGCTTGAGAAAGCGAGCCTCGGCAGAGCCTAGGACGACGTTTGGATCGTTGACAGCACACATCGCCGCGTAGTCCGCCAGTCCAAAGTAGAAGCCACCGTGCGTCAGTCCTCGGCCGTCAGCGCTCATGGTCGGAGTTGTCGTCATAGAGACCCTGGCGAAGCCTGGGCGCAGCTCGACCGGCGACCCGCTGAGCGTTCTGTCGATGCCGAGGTGAGTGTTTAAGCTGGTGGTGCTGCACGCGCGGCGCTGAAGCACCGAGCAGCCCACGCTGGTGGTGCTGCACGCGCGGCGCTGAAGCACCGAGCAGCCCACGCTGGTGGTGCTGCACGCGCGGCGCTGAAGCACCGAGCAGCCTCGCGCCGCAGCTCGCAGCATGCCAGTGAAGCGCCCCTCCCCACCGCCTCTCCCCCCCCGGAGGGTGGGGGGGGGGGGCGGTTTCGAGTCACCGTTAGAGGGAACCTCGAGTACTGCCGCCCGCCCTTCGTGCTCGGAAAATTCTCTATTTTATGGAGCTAAGTGCGCCTCGCCGCCCTCGCAGGAGTCGCTTAGGCGGCTCCCGTGGTGTGTTAGTGCCAGTGCGCGCCAGTCCCGTGCCCAGTGTCGTGCGAGGGAGTTTTGTTGTAAAACTCTAGTTTATTCTGAACTCTATTTTATTCTCGAGTCAGGTAATGAACTCGGGGGCACGGGACGCGGCACACAAACGGGGCACAAACGCCAGGCTAGCTAGAAAGACGTGGAGGCACGTAGTGACGCAAGTGAGTCCAGGCGACTGTGGCGTCCTCCGACGGTGTGAAAGCAGACGCTGAGCGGCGCTCGACCGGCGGTTTCAGCCCGGGTCTGGGAGGGAAGTGTGTATGACGGAGCCACTGCGTCTTGGGCTTCGCCATCACGCGCGAGACGCAGTAGCGGAGGCGTGGCGTGCGCCCGTGTTGCCGCAGGTGGCGGCGCGCGAGGCGACATGACGAGCCGATCGCGGCCAGTGCTTCGGTAGCACTCAAGTCTCTGAGCTCGCTCTCTGCTCCGGGTCGCGGTTGGGGTGTGTCCCAGCGCGCCGCCTCCAAGCGTTATACTGGGCTGGGTCTTTAGGCATTGTGGGGTTGGCACTCCCATCGACCCTCATGACCTCCTGCGGTCTCTGAGACGGACACTAGTGGGTGTGGGACCACAGGCAGGATACACTCGAAGACTGGGTAAGCAGTAGAGGTCGATACTCGACGCGTCCCACATGGTCTGTGTCGCTGTCGGCACGCTGTCGACAGGACGTCGAGCGACACCGGTGGCAGTGCCACCCAGGAGTGGTCGGGCGGTCTCCCGTCATGAGAGAGCCACCATGTGATCCGTATGATGGTTCCTGACAACCGCCTCAGTCAACTTTCGTCACAGTTCCCGCTCTGAGAGGAGCTGCGGGTTGGCCAAAGTACAGGTTTCGATCCGGGCCACCGCAAATTTTGATCAGCAAATTTCGAGGAGCGGCCGCAAATTTTGAGGTAGATTTTGATTGTCAAAACGTGTCCGTCTTGGCACAGGATAGAGCATATAGGCGGCGAACATCCAGGTGCGCAGGGACATCGCGACTCTGCCCGCTCGCTCGACCCTTTTGCCGCGAGAGGGCGCCGGCCGCGTGTAAGAGGTGGCTGGCGCCCTGAGGCGGCAATTGGTGGCGTGGCTGGGGAGTGCGGAACGCTACTGGCGGCGTGACAGGGCCTCTCTCGATTGCGTGTGCCGCCCATCGGCACGCGGGTGCGCAGACATCGCGACTCTGCCGCTCGCTCGACCCTCTTGCCGCGAGAGGGCGCCGGCCGCGTGTAAGAGGTGGCTGGCGCCCTGAGGCGGCATTTGGTGGCGTGGGGAGTGCGGAGAACGCTACTGGCGGCGCGACAGGGCCTCTCTCCGCTGTGTGCGCCGCCCATCGGCACGCAGGTGCGCAGACATCGCGACTCTGCCCGCTCGCTCGACCCTTTTGCCGCGAGAGGGCGCCGGCCGCGTGTAAGAGGTGGCTGGCGCCCTGAGGCGGCATTTGGTGGCGTGGGGAGTGCGGAACGCTACTGGCGGCGCGACAGGGCCTCTCTCGGTTGCGTGTGCCGCCCATTGGCACGCGGGTGCGCAGACATCGCGACTCTGCCCGCTCGCTCGACTCTTTTGCCGCGAGAGGGCGCCGGCCGCGTGTAAGAGGTGGCTGGCGCCCCGAGGCGGCATTTGGTGGCGTGGGGAGTGCGGAACGCTACTGGCGGCGCGACAGGGCCTCTCTCGGTTGCGTGCGCCGCCCATCGGCACGCTGGTGCGCAGACATCGCGACTCTGCCCGCTCGCTCGACCCTTTTGCCGCGAGAGGGCGCCGGCCGCGTGTAAGAGAGGTGGCTGGCGCCCTGAGGCGGCATTTGGTGGCGTGGGGAGTGCGGGGAACGCTACTGGCGGCGCGACAGGGCCTCTCTCCGCTGCGTGTGCCGCCCATCGGCACGCGGGTGCGCAGACATCGCGACTCTGCCCGCTCGCTCGACCCTTTTGCCGCGAGAGGGCGCCGGCCGCGTGTAAGAGGTGGCTGGCGGCCTGGCGCCCTGAGGCGGCATTTGGTGGGGTCAGCGTGCGGTGCTGAGTCTTACTCGTCGGCGTTGGGGCCAGATCCCAGCGCAGAACTCTGCAACGCTGGCATACAAACACAAGAAGACTAACCCTAACCCTAACCCTAACCCTAACCCTCTAACCCTAATAACCCTAACCTATAACCCCACCCCCCAACTCCACAGTCCACACCGCAAATTTGAAAGATCTTGATGAAAATCAGGCCCGACCGCAAATTTCTTCAAAATTTTCGCAGGCGTTCCGCGCATGCAGATTTTGAAATAAATTCGACAAAATTGGTACCTGGCCCAAGCTGCGGGTCAGTTCGACAGCTGGAGCTGTGTCGCCGGCGTGCGGCGGCCTGCCTCCGGAGGTGCCTCTGAGGTGGACATTTTTTGGTCACCGTGCGAGAACGCGTTCGAATTTTCACTCCGGAACTTCAACTCCGCACGCGCACCGGCCAGGGCTACAATAGTGCCAGTGAGGCGGAGGCGCGAGTCGGAAGGCCGCGACCGTCAAGTGGTTTCCCAATTTTCCTACAATCGCTGTGGACCCAGCCACGTAACGTTAAGAAAGTGTATACACCTTACGCGAGACAGCCCACGCCCACGCGCCCCACAGCCACACCTCAGCCGCGGCGCCTACGAAAGCATTTGTTTTGTGATGAAAACTTCCTCCAGTAAGGTAAGTTAAGGTAACGTAGATTTCTCCACACACACAAAGTGGTGGGGCAAGGGGGGGCGACCCTCGCACAACACGCACACACATATAGGCGCTTTGGGGCTCACTTGGCGGCGGCGTCACTTACGACTTAGGTGAGTGATGGGTCTTGCGCGCGGCGGAGAGAAGCACGGTGCGTTCTGATCGCCACAGGAAAGAACACCTAACCAAACGCTACACTCTCAAGCACTCAAGAGAGCTCTCCGCCCCCGCGCCCACTCCGACTTGTGCGACACTCTGAGACCACACTGGACTGACCACGCTCGCGACTCCCACCCGTCTGACACACGCGCCTGCGCGGTCCTGCAGAGAGCGCGCGCGGCAGTACTCTGCCCCTACCTCACACCGCCCGCGCCTCGCCCTCCTTTGCCTCCCGCAGAAAGCAGCACTCAAAGTGGCGCGCGGGCGTGAGCGGGCACAACGTGCCGTTCCAGCGCGGGACGTAGCCGCGCCACGAGCCGGCCGGCCGCTCCGGCAGAGGCGGGGGGGCGTCGCACGCCACTCGCGCCCTCGTCCAGCCCCACGAGGCGCACGTCTGCGAGCAGTCCGCCACGACGCGCGGCAGCGGCGCCGCGACGTCCCACGCCGCACGCACCCTTGCCCACAGCGCCTCGTCGACGACCTTGTGCACCACGATCGCCTTGGCCGACATCGGCGGCGAGAAGGCGGCCTCGTTGAACCACGGCCAGAACCACCCCTTCTCCGGCAGGTGCACGACGTACACCTTCCGCCCGCCGACCCCGCCGCCGGCGCCGCCCCCCGCGCCCTGCGCCGCGCCGGCGGGCGGCGCCGAGGGGGAGCCGTCCCCGGTCGACGCGGCGATGCCGCGCGCCAGCGAGCGCCACACGTTGTACGACACGCCGGCGTCCTCGTGGTGCCACATGTGCGTCGCGGGCGGGTGCGCGGCGCACGCCGCCGCAGTCTGGCACGGCGCGCCGTAGTCGTTCCTCGCGCGCGCGACGGCGAGCCACTCCCCGAACCGCTCGTCGCGCGCAGTCAGCAGGGCGAGTGCGCGCGACATGCACGTCAGCGTGCCCGTCCCCTGCGGGAACGGCCCCTCGGCGCGCGCGCAGTGGTTGGCCGGGTCCTCCATCTGGCGGATCGCGTCCAGCGGCCCCCCCCACCCGCCGCCGCACGCCTGGGCCAAGGCACAGCCGAGGCTCGGCCGAGATGTGAGAGAGGCGGCCGAGAGGCGGCCCTCCCGACCCGCCGCCGCACGCCTGAAAGTCGTAGTGCGGCAGCCAGCCTGTTCGCAGCCTTGGTATTGAGAAGGAGATGCCTCCTCTGGCGCTGTGCGCTGGTCTGTGAGAGGACGACGTGCGAGCCTCGCCAGCGGATGTACGACAGCATCACCAGCGGCCCGTCGCCTAAGAAGGGCGAGGTGAGCCGAGATGCGCCGAGATGCGCCGAGATGAGCCGAGGTGAGCCGAGGCCACCCGCGGCTCGCCGCCTCCGGCCGCCGCCGCCGCCGCCCGCAGCGACGCCGCGAGGTGCGCGTTGTGGATCAGCGAGTCGTCGTCTGTCTTGCAGAGGAATCGTGCACATCTCGGCCGCATCTCGGCTGCATCTCAGCTGCATCTCGGTGGTATCTCACATCTCGGCTGTATCTCGTAGCTCGGCTGTCTCGCCTGTCTTGCAAAAGAACTCGGCGGAGGAGCGGCGCGGCGCGGAGAGCCACCAGGCCGCCGACTTCTCGCTCGCCTGCGGGGAAGGTTCCGAGAAGCTTCCTGTGCAAGGGTCCCGGAAGCGCCAACCGCCCGGCTCCTCGCTCGCCTTGCCCACGTTTGGGATCGCCTCCCGCGCGGCGACGAAGCGCAAGTCGCCAAACTGGTCCGCCTATGAGCTCACAGAGTTGTCGCTCCTCGGCCGAGGCATGACTAGCTCCTTCTCGGTCGCCAGGCTCGTCCACCTCCGCAGCGAGCTTCTGCGAGAGCCGGGCCGGAGGCGTCTTGTGGTGCTCGCTGCCAACAACAAACTCGACGCCCACCTGCGGCCCGCGGCCTGGCACGCGCCCGTCGCCGCGCCGACCGCCGGTCTGCGCGTTGAACCGCCGCAGCAGCGCCCGCTGCTTGAAGTTCGGAGGGTTGGAGATGACGCCGAGCAGCACGTAGGGCGCGTCGGCAGATGCGGCGGCCTGCGCCGTGCCGTCGCGGTGGCCGCGGCTGGCGCCGAGCCCCTCGAGGCGGCCCTCGATGCTCGCGATGCCCTCTTCGATGCCGTCCTCACTGCCTTCACTGCCGCCGCCGCCGCCAGCGCCAACTGCGCAGCTCGCCTCACCTCCGCCGACCCAGCCGCCGCCGTGCGTGGCGGTGAGGTGACCGCCCAGGTAGCCGAGGCAGAGACACAAGATCGTCTTGAGCACGCGCCGCTCAGAGTCGAGGAGACTCATCCGCCAAACCGAGGATCGAAGCGCCCGCACAGGGGGCCAAAAGAATTTACGTGCATCTTACTCAAAACTCCCTCGCACATGAGGCCCGCATAGTATGTGGGAGACTCGTGCCGCCGCCCCTGCCACCCCTGTGTCAGTGTGCCTGTGGTAGGAGAGACTGCCAGCGACAAGCTGGAGGCAGGTCGCTAGACTGAGATGAGACCGCCAGTGGATGTGGGAGTCCACCGCGCACCGCGCTGCGAGCCTGTCGTGTCCCTTGTCAGGAGCAGGAGAGCCCCACCTGTCCCCCTGATCGTTCTTCCAAAATCCTGCTCGTGCAGGTGGGGACCCTGTCCTCGTCCCATCCCTCGTTTGGCGTGTCTGTTTTCTTTCTTTCTTTCTTTCCCTCGCACACACACCTCTCCTTAAAATCCCTGTGTGGTGGCGGCGTGCCGTCCTCCCATCCCTCCCTTGGGTTGTCTGTTTTCTTTCTTTCTTTTTTCCCTCGCACAAGAAACCGCGAGAACAAGGGACCGGCAGGCGGCGGCGTCACAGGACGAGGCAGAAGAGAACGACGCGACAGAGGAGGAAATGACAAGGGAGAGAACGACGAGAGTGGGACGACCGCGAGGTGGCATGAAGGTTGCAGCGAGAAGCGGCGAGATACTGCGAAGAGAGATAGGAAGAGGCAGACTCCCTAGGGTGGGCGACGGCTAGCGCACCACACACCTCTCCTTAAAATCCCTGTGTGGTGGCGGCGTGCCGTCCTCCCATCCCTCCCTTGGGTTGTCTGTTTTCTTTCTTTCTTTCTTTTTCCCTCGCACAACACGCGCTGGTGTCCAGTCCGAGCCTGACTGTTGTTCATCTTTCTACCTACCTACCTACAACACTGGGCACAGGACTGGGCACGGGACTGGCGCGCACTGGCACTAACACAGGTACACCACTGGAGCCGCCTAAGCGACTCCGGCGAGGACGGCGAGGCACTTAGCTCCGTGCACTCGACCGCCCTCGCCGCAGGCAAGCTCATTCACAATCTGCTCTGCGATGGCCGTGTGAAGAACGACTGAGATGCGCTGCTTCTGCAGCCCCAGCCAGCTCTTGGTGGTCCAAGTCACCTCATCGAGGTACTGAGCCCGCGTCAGCTTGTTCTGCAGCACGTTCGCTGCGTCCCAGAGGATCGCGCGGACCCCCTTCCCGAACCCACCGAACGACTCGAACAGCAGCAGCCGCACGTCGACACCCTTGTCCTCCCTGGCGTAGCGATACTCGCCACCATAGGACGGTATGCGGCGATCGCCGCCCACTACCCTGCCCCCCCTAGTATGCCACCGACCAGTCCCCTGCCCCCTCTCGCCCTTGCTCTTCCTCTCTCCCTCCATTCCCTCGCCCCCATACCCCTCGCACTCCCCTCCATCCCCCTCCCCTCCCTCCCTCCCCCTCGCCTTCCTCTCCCTCCTCGCGGTAGGGCCCATGCCCCTCGACCATGTTCCGGTAGAACGCCTCGGTGTTGCCGAAAGCGACAAAAGCGCCCTTCCGACCATGCTCCCCGCCGCTGGTGAGGGGGCAGACAAACTTGACATCGCCTGAAAAGCGCTTGCCGCCCCTGGGGTGAAATTCTCAAAAAGGTGCAGCACTTCTAGCCGACATCGACAAAAGTCCCTCTCTAGGCAAGTCCGTCACTGTCCGTGACCCACTGATTTTGGTTCGTGTAGGGTCGATCAACAAATTCCAATGGACTGTTCGCAGAGGGACCGCGTGGCGGCCATCAGCCTCTCCACTCCTTTCTGTGCTGCACTCATGGTGATGTGCTGCACGTGTGTGTCACCCGCTGCTGTGAGTGCCGTCGAATGAACACCCGTCCGTCCCCCCTTGTCTCGCGACAAAAAACGTGGCGCGGCTTTGGGCACTCCCACGTTGGGTTGCCCTGCCCCTCCCGATGCACTTGAGCCACCGCAAGCTTCTGCATACCTAAAATTATAGCAGCGTTTATTCGTTTCCACTGCGACCCATCCTCATCAGGAGAGTGATACTAAGCATCTGACGACGCGATACAAAAATAAATTGGGTTCGTCGAGAACGAGCCCTACACCGTCCGTGCCAGGAATGGGTGGGGTGTGGCCCCAATTCGTGCCCGCTCCACCACAAGTTGGAGTTAACTCTTGTGGTGGGGGAGGGCCGGGCCCATGGCATGCACCGTCAACCGCACTGGGTGTCTCTGAGGTTCGACCGAGGGAGGACCGGGCCGGGTGTGGGTGGTCCAAGGGAAACGCCGTGCTCCACAGGGATACAAAGGAAACGATAATTAGTTGGACTTCCCGTCCCGAAAACCGCGGCATGTCGAGGGTGACGTGACGTCACTGAGGCACGGGCTGCTCCAGTACATGATACCAAGAGACCAAGTGTGGGGCTCAGAAGAGGTAGCCCGGTCGAACACTGCCCAAACAAATAAATTCCCCCTTTGAGCTGAGAGGTTTTGGGATTTCGCTCCGAGCGACGGTCCAACGAGAATCGTCAAAATCAGGCAACAAGAGACCGGTAGCGCCAGCATGTCGGTGCGTCTTTCTCATGCTCGCGCGCCCGCCGCGCCCAAACTATGCACGGGCCCGGCTCGCCCGCTTGGGGATCCACCCGGCACATCCCCGCCCCCCACCTGCCGGCTTGCCTGCCGTCAGTTCACGGGGGATCGCCCTCAATTGTCAGCAACACAAATCCACCAGTTTTTGGGCTGCCTTCAGCCTCGCCTCGCCTCACAGCCGACCTTCTGGTCGTACGCGGGTTCTTAAGGGTCGTACATGCCGGCCATGACGTCTGCCAACCGGCCGTTCGCAGGCGGTAGCTTCGCACGCCCCCGACAGCTCCGAGAATGACCCGCGCGAGAAGTGCGCGTCGGCGGCGCACTTTTCCTCCCAGGCTGTGACTGCTGCCCTGGCCACCCTGGCCTCCCTCGAGGGGTCGCCAGGACCCGCCGCGGCCCTGGCGCGGCCCACGGGCGGCTTGATGCTCATCGACGCCTTCACCCTCGTCGGCCTGGCCGGAAAATACGCCAGCCGCTCGGGTGCCGCCCGCCTCCTAGAGGCCGAACCACCAGTGCTGTGAGTATTGACGCCCTCCCTGCACCTCAGGCGCGTCCCTCGCCCTCGCCGCCGCCGCCGCCGAGCCCGCCGCCGCCCTCGCCGCCGCCGCCCTCGCCGCCGCCACCGTCGCCGCCACCGCCGAGCCCGCGCCGCCGTCGCCCCCTCTGCCGGCGCCTTCTCCGCCCTCGCCACCCCCACTGTCGCCTTGCCCCCACCAAGCCAACCACCGCCGTCGCCGCCGCCGCCCAGTCCGCCTCCGCGTCACCGCTGCCTCCCTCGCCGCCGCCCCCAAGCCCGCCACGGCCGCTGCCGCCGAGCCCGCCGCCGCCATCGCAACCGCCTCCGAGCCCGCCGCCACCAAGCCCCCCCCCCCCA